>NC_056745.1:20184421-20486921 GCF_019279795.1 Protopterus annectens
AACACTGGAAAATATGAAGGTCTCTCCAAACACCATTATATTGGGTGACTTCAACTACCCAAACATAGACTGGGAGCATTACTCTAGCTCCAACACCCTAGCCCAAAGGTTCCTAGAATTTATAAACTCAAATGCTATGGAACAACTTGTTACCACTCCCCCAAGAGGGAAAACATACTGGACCTGATCATCACCAACATGGGGACTCTATGCTCCAGACCAGAAGTGTATCCCTCACTGGTAAGATCAGACCATAAACTAATCTCACTGGATATTCACATCCCGACCCCACCCCATGCCCAGAAAACCACAGTGAAAAACTTCTCTAAAGCAAATTTCACACTCCTCAAAACCGAGGTGGAATCCTTCAAAGCCCTCGGGCCTGTGGAAAATACGGCCCAGACCACAGAATCCTTTATAAACGCATTCTATAAACACCTTCAGGAATGCATGGATCATACAATCCCAAATAAAACCAAGACCCAATCCTCCAAAGGCAGACGTCCTGTCTGGTGGACCCCAGCCATAAACAAACTATACAATAGAAGGAGGAAGCTACTACATGATAGAGCAAAATCCCAAAAAGGGCAGGCATCTCTGATCAGTATTAGCAAAAAACTACGGGCACTCATAAAATCATCTAAGGCCAGCTTTGAGAGAAAAAAGTACAGTTTTGTACCTACCATAAATGTACATGTTCGAGGATCTCCATTGCTGCAGTCCTTACATATGGGTAGTCCGCTGTCCACAATCGGCCCGAATACCAAAGGGCTAGAACCAGCGTCGGTCATCGGCGCCCGAGACTGACGTCAGTACGTGCCAGTACAAATGCGCATGACCGACGCCATATCCTCAGTCTTTCTTGCCTCAGACGTCAGAATGCAAAAAACACCACCTAAAACCCAACCTAAAAAGAAAAGGGGGAAGGAGGGAGGGAAAATTGGACTGCAGCAATGGAGATCCTCGAACATCTACATTTATGGTAGGTACAAAACTGTACTATGTTCTTCGTCTCCCATTGCTGCAGTCCTTACATATGGGTAGAATCCCAGAGCAACGGAAAAAGGGAGGCTGGCTAACTAAATAGCATTAGGAGCTGCTAACATGCCCTGTAAGATTGCAGTGGCAAACCCAGCCCTAGACCTAGAATAAAGAGGTAAATGATAATGCTTTGTAAAGGTATGTACAGAACTCAAGTAGCTGCCTCTAGAATGTCTTTAGTAGCTACCCCTCTCAAAAAAGCAGTAGAGGTGGCCGTAGCCCTAGTAGAATGAGGCCTGATTCCAACTGGAACATCCTTTCCATGATGAGAGTAACAAAAAGTAATACAATGGCCAATCCACTTGGAAATAGTTTGTTTCAGACAGCTTTCCCATGTGAAGTCAAAGCAAAAGAAACAAATAATTGTTGAGATCTTCTGAACTCTTTGGTTCTGCTCAAATAATACCGTAACTGCCTATGTACATCCAAAGAATGCAAAACTTTTTCCCTTTATTTTGGGGTTAGCATAAAAAGTAGGCAAATGTATAGATTGGTTCAATGCCACATTAGAAATCACTTTAGGCATAAAAGTAGGATTTAGTAAGGAAACTCTGTCCTTGTGAAAAATCAGAAAGGTTCCACTGCCATGAGGGCCTGTAATTCAGATACCCTTCTAGCAGAAGTAACAGCCAACAAAAGGCAGTCTTCCAAGACAATAACTTCAATTCAGCTGTAGCTGCAGGTTCAAAAGGAGGCAGAGTCAGCTTTTCCAAAACAAAATTAAGATCCCAGGCAGGAGTAGGAGCTCTTCGTGGGGGTCTTATATTCTTTGCCCCTCTAAGAAACTGTTTAACCAATGGATGTGAAAACAAAGGAGGGTCACAATCATAGTGAGCAGAAATAGCTGCAGCATGCACTTTTACAGAAGAGAAGGGCAAACCCTTGTCCAATAAAACAGTCAAATATTGCAATATACAACTCAAATTAGGCAATTTGACATCAAAGCCTTTAGCTGAACCCCAAAGAAAAAATCTCTTCCATTTATCAGCATAAACCTTTCGAGTACTAGGTCGCCTGGCTTCCAAAATAACATCCAAAACTTGTTGAGGGAGCTGAAGGCCCTCCTTCTTTAAAACAGAATGCGATAGGCTGTCAGGTGTAGGGATTGCACCCTGACATTGAGAAAATGATCGTCTTCCTGAGACAATAAGTGAGGAATCTGTGGTAATGGCCAAGGTGTCCCATGAATTAAGCTCCTCAACAGAGGGTACCAATGCTGACGAGGCCAATCCGGTGCTATAAGGATCATGCAAGGTTTGTCCCTCCTGACTTTCAAGCGTACCTTTGGAAGAAGAGGCAAAGGAGGAAAAGCATACACGTGAAGGTTGCTCCAACTGAAGGATAGTGCATCTATTTTCCAGGCTTTTGGATGAAACAGCCTTGTGCAAAACAGAGGCAGTTGGAAATTCAGAGGAGAAGCGAACAGATCTATGTCTGGAGTTCCCCAAGCCTTGGTCAACTGAAGAAATACCTGAGGGTCCAACTTCCATTCGTGAGGATCCACCATCTGTCTGCTCAGAACATCTGCTAAAGAATTTTGTGCTCCTGGCAGAAACTGTGCTCGAATCGAGCTCGAGTGATGTGCAGATTTAAAGCAGTTTCCCATAACAGCATTGCTTGTCTGCAAAGAGGGTAAGAATGAATTCCCCCCTGCTTGTTGATGTACCACATGACAGTTGTGTTGTCTGTTCGAATCAACACCAGTCCTGGTTGAAGTAGGTCCTTGAATGCTTCCAAAGCAAATTGAACTGCCAGCATCTCTTTCATGTTGATATGCAAGTGAAGTAGCTCTGGGGGCCAAAGGTCTTGAATCAATTTTCCTTTGAAATGAGCTCCCCAGGCTGACTCGGAGGCGTCTGTCGTTAATATCTGACTTGCCTCTGGTTGGGTCACAGAGTCCCTTGTTTAGGTGACATTCCTGAGCCCACCACACAAATTCTTTCTGAATGCAAGGTAGAATCCGAATGACAGTGTCCAAATCGTGGCTGTGTTGAGTCCAAACGCTTTTGAGATACCATTGTAGCTTCCTCATATGCAGTTTGGCATTGGGAAGTACTAGAATGCAAGATGCCATGAACCCCAAGGCTTGAAGGACTGTCCTTGCAGTCAGCCTGGACATTACTGATAGCTGTTGGAAGTATAGGTGAAGATTTCTTTGTTTGTCCGGGTAAGAAATGCCATCTGAGCAGCTGTATTCAGTCTTACACCCAGAAAACACATCTCTTGTGAGGGTACTAGACTGGACTTTATTTCGTTCACAGAATACCCTAGGCATCTTAAAACTGTCATTACATACTGCAGATGTTGAAGAAGTTCGTTTGCCTTGAGCCAGAATCAAACAGTCGTCCAGATAAGGATAAATTTGAATTCCTTTTAGTCTGAGAAAAGCTATTACTGGAGCCAGGACTTTTGTGAATACCCTGGGCGCAGTAGACAAGCCAAAGGGCAATGCAGAGAACTGATAATGCAAATTCCCAATCCGAAATCTCAGGAATTTCCTGCAACTGGGCCTGATAGGAATGTGAAGATAGGCCTCTTTGAGATCCAGAGTCACCATCCAATGATCCCTGCCCAGCATAGGTAACAGCTGTTGCAGTGTTAACATCTTGAATTCTGGAATTTCCAGAAAGGTGTTTAGAATGGACAAATCCAGAATTGGTCTCCAAGTATTTCCTTTCTTTGGCACTAAGAAAAGACGGGAATAAAACCCTGTGCCTCTTTCCCAGAAGGAACTTCCTGTATTGCTCCCCACTGGAGCAGGGGAGAAAATTGTGCCTGTGCTTCCAGTCTTTGCTGATGGGGCACATCCGCATACCTTTGAAAGGAGGGAATGTGTGAAAATAAAATTTGTAGCCTCGGTTTATTATGTCCAATACCCATTTGTCTTGGGTAACCAAATGCCAATTCCTTTTGAAAAGTCCCAGTTTTCCTCCTAGAGGAGCTGCCAGCAAAGCAGAGTCCGGCAGCTGAAGACACAGGTCATTGGGTCTGTTTCCGAAAGGACTGACCCCTGCCCTCCCCAGTAGAAGGGGTAGAAGAACTCAAAGTCCTAGAAGTAACAGGGCCCTGAGAGGAAGCCCTACCTCAACCTCGCCTCGACCTGCCCCTAGAATGAAAATCCGAAGAGGGGAAAGACCATCCCTTAGCAGGCCAATTCCTACTGAACTTAGGGGGCTGAACCTGTAAAAAGTCCTTAACTGTCTGCATAGACTTAGCTTTTTCCTCCATTTTTTTCAAAACTGATTCTACTGGAGGGCCAAAAAGAACATCAGATTGCAGAGGAGCATCCATAATTCGAGCCTTAACATGCTCTGACAAGGTCTGATCTTTAAGCCAGGCATGTCTCCGAACAACAGAACTAGTAGCAGCCACCCTGGAAGAAGCTTGTAAAGCATCAAAACCACACTGCAAAGAATGCTTACCAACCTGGTCTGAAGCATGCACTAAATCCTGAAGCTCCTTACATTCAATACCTTCAGCTAAAGCATCTACTTTACATTTCAATTGTCCCAGTAAATAATTTTGATACCTGAGCATATGAAACTGACAATTTAAAGCTCTCATAGCCAAAGTAGAAGAGGTATACAGTTTTTTACCCCACCTATCCAGGGCCCTAGCATCCTTGTCCAGAGGAACTGGATTTTTGACCACAGAAGCCCTAACACCTTTGGGGCCTTGAGAAACAGTTTCAGGATCAGCCCTAGGACTCTTATATAAGTACTTGTGAGCTTCCGGAACCCTGTAGTATCTATCAGGTTTAACCGGGGCAGGGGGCAGAGAATCTGGGTTAAGGGCAGCCTCAGAAAATACATCCTGAACAACATCCAGTACAGGGGGAATAGCCAAGGGCCTATGCTGAGGCAAAAACAAGAATTCCCTTAGCCTTTTACGAGAATCAGAATAATCCTGGCCTTCCCATTTGAAATGTTCCCTCATGGAATGCAAAGTCTCAGAGAAAGAAAAATCTTCTGGAGGGGACGCAGAGGGAGTGGTGTCCTCAGCCTCCGAATCAGAATAGGGAGGGAAATCCTGAAGTTCTTCCACAGAGGAATCTGACTCATTGGAAGACTGAACCAAACCCTCCAACTCTGTCTCTACCCTGGGCCTCTTTTCTGGGGGGGGCATAGAACCCCTAATTAAAGTAATCAAATCTTCAGCCATCTTTAACATGTGCTTCCTAGGAGCTGGACCCTGGGGACTAGCACCAGCAGGGGCAGACTTAGACTTAGAATGGCTTTTGCTTTGAGAAGGAGGAGGCCTAACTACCCTATGAGGGGAGGGAACCACCGACACCCGAGAAGCACCCTCAGCCTGGCCTAACACAGGAGAAGCCACTTCCTGTAGTAACAAAGGCTCCCCTTGAGACTCAGGTAAACTGTCAGAAGGAACCGCTGAAGTAGTCGGAGGTTCTACAGAACCGGCGTCCGGAGTGGACGACTCATCCTGTTTGGACCGCAAAGACCTCTCTTTGCACTTCTTAGAAGAACCAGGCATCGGAGAATCCGACGGCATGTTGTAATTACAACGTTTACCAAACACGAGCCTAGCACAGTCCAACCGACGTTTAATAGTACGCTTGTTAAAAGTAGCACAAAAGCGACACCCAACAACGTCGTGCTCAGGCCCTAAACAAGGAATACAGAGTGAATGGTAATCCCTATGAGGAATCTGTTTCCCACAAGAAATACAGTTATTAACTTTTTCTGACATCCGTCAATACTGAGGCAAGAAAAAGACAAAAGTGTCCCCAACGGGGTACTTAGCCCAACTTGGTCTCCGGTCTGAAACTCGAAAACTGACAATTCCAGAACGCCGAACGGCACTTGCAAATGCTGCTTCTGCTTAGGACCACGCGGCAAGAAAGACTGAGGATATGGCGTCGGTCATGCGCATTTGTACTGGCACGTACTGACGTCATTCTCGGGCGCCGATGACCAACGCCGGTTCTAGCCCTTTGGTATTCGGGCCGATTGTGGACAGCGGACTACCCATATGTAAGGACTGCAGCAATGGGAGACGAAGAACATCTGCACAGGACACTAAGGATAATCACAAGGCTTTCTTTAGTTATGTTAGGAACCTGGGCGGGAATTCCCAGATATGCTCAGAATTAGTCCAAAATGACAAAAAATACACCGAGCCCACAGACATTGCCAACGTCCTAGCTGACAGGTTCAGCGCAACCCCCCCCCCCACCAAAAAGGCAAATATCTATCCCAGCAGAGTGCTGCCCCCATGACATCTCAGATGCTCAGGTAAGAGCCGCCCTCTCCAAAGCAAAAAACACAGCATCAATGGGACCAGACGGTGTCAAGGGTTGCGTCGTACATGAACTCCACGAAGAGCTAAACCCAAACATAAAACTACTGTTCAATCTCAGCTTTACTACAGGATATGTACCCAAAGAGTGGCGTACACCAACACTGGTACCTCTCCACAAAGGTGGTGCCTCAACGGATCCTGGAAACTATCGCCCCATAAGCCTGACTAGCTTGGTCTGCAAACCTATGGAAAGGATCATCATGGACCTCATAGATAAAGATATTGGGGACCTACAGACACTGGATCCTACCCAGTTCGGCTTTGTTAAGGGCAGATCCTGCCTCTTAAACCTGGTCAATTTCTTTGAAACAGTCACCAAGGCCATTGACTAGGGGAAGGTGGTCCACACAGCCTACCTGGACCTCGCAAAAGCCTTCGATACAATACCCCACTCGGGCATTATAGATAAGCTCACCAGCTTAAATATAAACCTCTATGTCACTAGATGGGTTGCAAACTGGCTCAAGGACAGAACCCACATGGTTAGAATTGCTGGAGCCATGTCAGACTCCAAACCAGTTACAAGTGGCGTCCCACAAGGCTCAGTCCTGGGACCTCTCTTGTTCGGTATATATTTCTCAGAGGTACAGGCCAACACGGAAGGACTGTGGCTGACCAAGTTTGCAGATGACTGCAAACTGGGCTCCATAATCGACTCTTCAGCTGACACAAGCATCCTCCAAAAGAGCCTCATAGAAACAGACAACTGGTGCCAGAGCCATGGCCTCAAGCTAAACGCCAAAACGTGTATAGTCATCCCCTTTGGCAAAAACAAAGTGCCCACAAATTACCACATAGGTGGTAATCCATTAAGTACAGAAGAAGTAATTAGGGACCTGGGGACCCAAGTTGATAGCAATCTCTTATTTGACAACCACGTGGCCAAAGTGGTTAGAAAAACATTTTATATAGCCCATCTAATCATGAAGGGATTCACATCTAGATCTGGGGAGGTCATCGTGCCTCTTTACTCATCCCTCATCAGGCCCTTAATTGAGTACAATGCCCCTTTTGGGGTGTACCTTACCTGACACCTGAAGCAATTGGAAAGACCCCAAAAGTACCTCACCAAGAGGATCAAAAGACTCAAACAGATGCCATATGCTGCCCGGTTAAAGAAACTCCAGCTCTACTCAGTGGCATACCGCCTGCTCAGAGACTATCTGTACCTGACGTATAAAGCCATGTCCAACCCAGAATTAATGGACATGCTGCACCTCAGAAAATCCAAATCCCATCGAGCTACGCGCTCGAGAGACTTGAACCTCAGCACTGAAATAAATAGGACATGCTGGAGGGACAGATTCATAACCCAGAGGCTCCCTTCACTCTAGAATAAAATCCCAGTCCAGGTTAGGCAGAGTCCCTCATTGACTCTCTTCAAGAGGAATCTTGATGAGTGGATGGGAGATCGTAGGTTTACCCCGGGTATCACTTCTGAGTCACTGTTAGACAGAGGCACAGTATACTAACCTCGAAAAAGGGCATAGCAAAATTAATTTAAAATGGGTGGCGAAAGCCAAACACACTCTGGCTAGGCTTATAAATGCCCTAGGGCAGATAGCCTAGTATCAACCTATGGTACCGAATTTTAAGAATAAGGGTGATGTGCAGAGCTGTGGTAACTAAAGAGGGATTAAATTGATCAGTCAAAGCATGAAGTTATGGGAAAGAGTAGTGGAAGCTAGGTTAAGAAGGGATGTGATGATCAGTGATCAGCAGTATGGTTTCATGCCTGGAAAGAGCACTACAGATGCAATGTTTACTCTGGGAGTGTTGATGGAGAAGTACAGAGAAGGTCAGGAGGAATTGCATTGATTGTCTTTTTGTAGACTTAGAGAAAGCATATGACAGGGTTCCTAGAGAGGAGTTGTGGTACTGTATGAGGAAGTCGGGAGTGTCAGAGAAGTATGTAAGAGTGGTACAGGTTATGTACGGGGGTAGTGTGACAGTGGTGAGGTCTGCGGTGGGAGTGACGGATGAGTTTAAGGTGGAGGTGGGGTTACATCAAGGATCAGCTCTGAGCCCTTTCTTATTTGCAATGGTGATGGACAGGTTGACAGATGAGATCAGACAGGAGTCCCCGTGGACTATGATATTTGCAGATGACATTGTGATCTGTAGTGAGAGTAGGGAACAGGTGGAAGAGACACTGGAGAGGTGGAGATATGCCCTAGAGAGAAGAGGAATGAAGGTCAGCAGGACTAAGACAGAATATATGTGTGTGAATAAGAGGGAGGATAGAGGAATGGTGAGGATGCAAGGAGTAGAGGTGGCAAAGTTGGACGAGTTTAAATACTTGAGATCAATAGTTCAGAGTAATGGTGAGTGTGGAAGAGAGGTGAAGAAGAGAGTACAGGCAGGATGGAGTGGCTGTAGAAGAGTGTCAGGAGTGATTTGTGACAGATGAGTACCAGTAAGAGTGAAAGGGAGGGTCTACAAGAGGGTAGTGAGACCAGCTATGTTACATGGGTTGGAGACAGTGGCATTAACAAAAAGGCAGGAGTTTGAGCTGGATGTGGTAGAGTTAAAGATGTTAAGATTTGCACTGGGTGTAACAAGGGTAGACAGGATTAGGAATAAGTATATTACAGGGTTAGCCCAGGTTGGAAGGTTTGGAGACAAAGCCAGAGAGGCAAGATTACGTTGGTTTGGACATGTGCTGAGGAGGGATGCTGAGTATACTGGGAAAAAGATGCTAAGGATGAAGCTACCAGGTAACAGCAAAAGAGGAAGGCCTAAGATAAGATTTATGGATGTGGTGAGAGAGGACATGCAGGTGGTTGGTGTGACAGAGCAAGATGCAGAGGACAGAAAGAAATGGAAACAGATGATCCGCTGTGGCGACCCCTAATGGGAACAGCCGAAAGATGATGATGATGATTTAATATATTTCATAATAAATAAGAAGACGACTATAATCAGTAACTCAACAAAATGATTTCACAGTTCAAAAGCACAAGAAATATTTCACCACAACAGTGCAGGATAGGCTCAAATAAATAAAGACAACATATGAGTTTGAATATTGTCATTGCCTTATAAGTAAAAACAATTTGCGATTTTCTGGCAAATCAGAGGATGCAAGGCAGTAAATAATGACATATATATTCATATCCTTCATACAGTACACCACAAACCCTCTTATTCCAGCAATTTCCTCATGTAAAAACAACAAATTGAAAATATATCCCTGTCATAACTCTCAAGTGTCCTGATTTTCGCAGGATGTCCAGCTTTTTCGTCGGAGATTTCTTACATTTCTTGAAATTGTACAAATGACAGAAATGAAAGTGGTGCAGAGGGGGTGGGATGTACTGCAATGACTCCAAGTGGAGAAAAAGCCAAATCTGACTTGTGCATTCATCAATGTGATAACGACTTCTGCTTATGTGAATAACATTGACAGCTGCTGACAGTTTTGCCTGAAAAGTGATAATGATTCAGTGCTACATTATAACTGTACTGTGCTAATGATCTGCAAACTTATGCATGCTCAGACACAGGTGATAATTGCCTGTTGAGTAGGCATTCATTATATTACCTTCTGCAGCTGTTATGTAACAGAGTCATTATAATCTGTTAGAAGGCAAGGTCATTCACTTACTCAGTAAAAATAGTTTAACAGTTATTACTGAACCCATCCTCCCACCTATTTGTTAGCAAGATACCAAGCTACGAGGAATGAGTCATATTACAATTGCTTGCTTACATCACAAAATGCCGTGGTCTAGTACCTTAAAACATCACTTCCAAAGCAACTGGTTAGACTCAGTACATCAGTGGACACTTTTCAAGTGAGACACAAAGAGGTACTCATACTAAGGGAAATTAGGCCATGGCACCACAGAAAATACAGTTGTGTTAGATTTTATCATAACAGTAGATGTCAGTTTCTTCAGTATTGTACTGATAACCTAAGGGATCTCCTCCCAAAGGCTGCCCAATGTCCTGCCAGTGTACCAAAGCCTTTAGTACTTACAGGTATTGCACATTACACATACACTCTCTTCACAAGGTGTAGGGCATCAAGGTGTCATGAACTACAAACAGAGCCCTCTTTTTTTTATATTGAGGTGGTATGACCTCTGATGGCCTGAACCTTGAAAGAGCCAAAGGAGGTTCCATTCTCTGTCTGAGGCATCTGTAAAGAGCTCTGGAGTTGGGACTGAAGCTTGGAAAGAAAGCCATGGGTTGAGAGAAAGTTGATGAATGCAGCACTAAAGCTCAAACTTGAGACAGGGAGAGAATTAAGGTTACTGGGAAGTTCAGTAGATGTCAATGTTGGAGCCACAGTAACTTGACGTACCACTGAATCTTTCTCATGTGGAGTCTGGCTACTGGGAGCATGGGAATGGTTGCAGACTTGGCAGAGATCAATGGGTATGGACGTCAGTGATCCAGTTACAGGCAGCTGCTACTAACTGCATTGCTGAGACTATGAATGTAAGGGCTTCATGGGGTGCATAATAATGTGTAATGCTGCAGCTGCTACTAACTGCATTGTTGAGACTGAATGTAAGGGCTTCATGGGGTGCATAACAATGCGTAATGCTGCAGCTGCTACTAACTGCATTGTTGAGACTATGAATGTATGGCCTTCATGGGGTGCATAACAATGTGTAATGCCGCAGTTGTTACTAACTGCATTGTTGAGACTATGAATGTATGGGGGTCTACTTCATTTGCCCTAACTTCCAACAGATTGACATCCATTTGACTGAAACCAAATGAATGAAATTTCATTTGACTGACACTTCATTTGACTGACAAGTATTAATGGCAGTCTCCAGAGGACTGTAAGGCATGTATATGGAATATGTCCCCTTCCCCGCTGTTGTGCGACCCTGGAGTTAGAATATATAGTTGGGGGGGGCCAAGCCCCCCACTTACTTTTGTTTTACTAAGCAATATTAAAGCAAAACCAAACAATATAATATGAAATTAAGTGGGGGGCTTCACCCCCCACACCCCCTATTGGGGGGCTATGCCCCCCCTTAACTATATATATTCTAACTCCAGGGTCACACTACAGTGGGGAAGGGGACATATTCCATTTAGTTGCCTTACAGTGCTCTGGAGACTACCAATAATACTTGTCAGTCAAATGAAGTGTCAGTCAAATGAGGTGTCAGTCAATTGGAAGTTAGGGCAAATGAAGTAGACCTGAATGTAAGGGCTTCATGGGGTGCATAACAATGAGTTAGGGCAAATGAAGTAGACCTGAATGTTAAGGGCTTTATGGGGTGCATAACAATGTGTAATGCCGCAGCTGCTACTAAATGCATTGTTGAGACTACAAATATATGGGCTTCATGGGGTGCATAAAGTACAGTTTTGTACCTACCATAAATGTAGATGTTCGAGCGTTCACCCTGCTGCAGTCATCACACTTGGGTTATCCTGCCGTCAGGCGGTCCCGCAGTCGGCCTGAGTTCCAAAGTCTTGGTCCGGCGTCGGTTGCTGTCGCTTCTTCCCTGACGTCAGTGCACCAGAGGTATATAAGAGGCATCCGACGCCATTTTCTTCAGTTTTTCTTGCCCCAGATGTCAGGTGCCCCCAATAGGTAGGCAATATATATATAGCTATATAAAAAAAATACATATAAAAATAAAACAATACCTTCAGGCACAAGCAAATACACCACAGAGGTTGTATAGGATAGAATGGTATAGATAAGTCCAGCTGGTTCAGAGGGGATGGACGGTGGGTAACCTGGACTGCAGCAGGGTGAACACTCAAACATCTACATTTATGGTAGGTACAAAACTGTACTATGTTCATCGTGTTACCCTGCTGCAGTCATCACACTTGGGTTGAATCCCAAAGCTAAGGATGGGTGGTGGAACAGGGTTAGAAGAAGCTAGTAGGCCCTGTAAAACTGCAGTGGCAAAACCAGCTCTAGTCTTAGAATATAGAGGTAAGTGATAGTGTTTGGTGAAGGTGTGCACTGAACTCCCAAGTTGCAGCTTCCAGAATATCCTTGGTTGGCGCTCCCCTGAGAAAGGCTGCTGATGTAGCTGTAGCCCTGGTGGAGTGGGACCTAATGCTAGCAGGTACTGGTTTCCCATGATGCGTGCAGCAGAAACATATGCAATGCCCTATCCATTTAGAAATGGTCTGTTTTGAGATAGCTTTTCCTTGTGATCCTGTAGCATAAGCTACAAAGAGCTGGTCAGACTTTCTGAAAGCCTTAGTTTTATCCAAGTAATAACGTAATTGCCTGTGAATGTCCAAAGAGTGCAGGAGTCTTTCTCCTTTGTTCTGGGGATTTGGGAAAAAGGTGAGCAAATGAATGGTTTGGTTTAGGGCCACACTGGATACCACCTTTAGCATAAAGGAAGGGTTAGTTCATAGAGAGACTCTGTCTTAATGAAAAAATGAGGAAAGGCTCCACTGCCATTAGTGCCTGTAGCTCTGAGACTCTTCTAGCTGAAGTTATTGCTAGTAGCAGGGCAGTTTTCCATGAAAGAAATTTTAAATCATCTGAAAAAACTGGTTCAAAGGGCAGCAGTGTAAGCTTTTCCAGAACAAAGTTGAGATCCCAAGTAGGTGTTGGTGCTCTCCTGGGCGGTCTTATGTTCTTAGCCCCTCTAAGGTACTGTCTTAGGAGTGGATGTGAAAAAGGAGGATCCGTGTTGTAATGAGCTGAAATTGCTGAGGCGTGGATCTTAACAGATGAAAAGGAAAGTCCTTTGTGCAACATCTCAGTTAAATATTGCAGAATCTGAGGAATGTTTGGATCTGGGGGATTTTGGCCTTTAGCCTGGTTCCAGGCGCAAAATCGTTTCCATTTGTCTGAATAGGTTTTCCTGGCGCTGGGCCGCCTGGCCTCCAGAATGACATCCATAACAGCTTTGGATAGAGGTGTTGGCTGGTTGTTTAAGTAATTTGCCATGCAGCCAGGTTTAAAGTCTTGAGCTGGCTGTGTAGAATCTGATTGTCTCGCTGGGTGAGCAGGTGAGGAATTTGTGGTAAAATCCATGGTGGGCCGTGGGCCATGTTCCTTAGAGTTGGATACCAGTGCTGGCGTGGCCAGTCTGGTGCAATGAGTATCATTTGTGGCCTCTCTAATCTGACATTCAGCAGTACCTTTGCTAGAAGAGGCAGTGGAAGAAAGGCATACACTGTTAATGTTTTCCAACTGAATGAGAGGGCGTCCACTTTCCAAGCTTGTGGATGGAATGTCCTTGTGCAAAATTTTTGAAGTTGGTAGTTTTGGGGGTTGGCAAACAGATCTATGTCTGGGCATCCCCATTTTTCAGTTATCATTACAAATACTTGTGGATCTAGTTTCCACTCGTGGGGATCCATGATGTTTCTGCTTAGGTTGTCTGCCAATGTGTTTTTCTTTCCTGGCAGGAATTGTGCTTGTACTTGTACCTGGTAAGACAGTGCTGTGTTCCACAAGGTCATTGCTTGCCTGCAGAGAGGGTAGGAATGTGTTCCACCTTGCTTGTTTATGTACCACATTACTGTGGTATTGTCCGTCTTTATTATTAGCTGTCCTGTGTGTAAGAGGTCCTTGAAAGCTGTTAGGGCATTCTGTACTGCTAGCATTTCTTTTTGATTGATATGCAGATGCCTTTGATCTGTAGTCCATTTGCCCTGAATGCACTGTCCAGCCATGCGTGCTCCCCAGGCATAGTCCGATGCATCTGTTGTCATAGTTTGCCTGGCTGTGAGTAAGGTGAAAGGGCTGACCCTTGTTGAGGTGACATGCCTGTGCCCACCATAGAAACTCCTGTTGAAGGCAGGGAATGAGTGGTATCATTGTTTCCAAGCTGTGGCTGTGCTGAGTCCATACGCTTTTCAGGTACCATTGTAATTTCCTCATATGCAGTTTTGCAAATGGTATTAGTAGTATGCAAGATGCCATGAATCCGAAGGCCTGCAGAATTTTTTTTGCAGGGAGTTGGGTCTTTGTTGCCATTACTTTGAAGTATTGAGTCAGCTGTTGTTGCTTGTCTGGCGTGAAATAAGCCATCTGGGCCATTGTATTCAAGCTGGCACCCAGGAATATTATGTTTTGTGAGGGCACTAGTTTTGATTTATTTTCGTTTACTGTGTACCCTAGGCAACTTAGAAGGTGTTTGACAAATGCCAGATGCTTTAAAAGAATGTCCTTGCTTTCTGCTTGAATAAGGCAGTCGTCCAGGTATGGATATATTTGAATTCCTCTTTGTCTGCAGTATGCAATTACTGATGCCAGGCATTTTGTGAAGACCCTGGGCACAGTAGATAAGCCAAAGGGCAGTGCAGAGAACTGATAATGGGTTGAACCTGCAATGAAGCAGGGGTATCTTCTGCAATTTTGTCTGATAGGGACATGCAGGTATGCCTCCTTGAGGTCCAACGTTACTAGCCAAGCATTCTTGCCCAGCATGGGAAGAAGCTGCTGTAGTGTTAGCATTTTGAATTTTGGTACTTGCAGATAGGTGTTCAGAAATGAAAGATCCAGAATGGGTCTCCATGCTTTGTCTTTTCTTGGGACTAGAAAGAGTCTTGAGTAAAATCCTTGTCCTTGCTCCTGTGTAGGTACCTGTTGGATGGCTCTCATGTCCATGAGAGCTGTAATTTGTTTTTGTGCCTCTGCCCATTGATTTGGTGGCAGGTTTGGCATTCCTTTTATCCTTGGCAAGGTATGAAAGTGGAATCTGTATCCTTGTGAAACAATGTTTAGGACCCATTTGTCTTTTGTGATGATGTGCCAGTTGTCTGCAAAAAGTGCTAATTTTCCTCCCAAGGGAGCTGCCAAGAGAGATTTGCTTGGTAGTTTGAGGATTGAGTCATTGTGTTTGTCTTCTGCTAGCTTGGGGCCTGTCTCCTCTTCCTTTCTGGGTAGCAGTACCCCATAGGTGAGGTTTGTAAGGGCCTTGTGACTGACCTCTGCCCCTTGGGCATCTGTATTTGCCCCTCTGTGATCTGTCAGAAGCTGGAAAGGACCAGTTTTTTGTTGGTCAATTTCTGCTGAAACGAGGGGGTTGTACCTGTAAAAAATCCTTGACCATCTGCACAGACTTTGCCTTATCCTCCATTTTCTTTAAAACATCTTCTGCTTTGTCACCAAATAATACATCCTGCTGTAAAGGTGCATCCAATAATTTTGCTTTAACATGATCAGGCAGGGTTTGTTCTTTTAACCAAGCATGTCTACATATAACAGACCCAGTAACAGCTGCTCTACAGGAAGCTTCCAATGAATCAAATCCACATTGTAAAGTATGTTTGCCCACCTGTTCAGCTGCATGCAACAGATCCTGCATTTCCTTGAATTCAGACTGTTCAGAAAGTGTGCTCATTTTTTGTTTTAATTGAGACATTTGGAATTGCTGATATTTCAGCATGTGAAACTGACAATTTAATGCTCTCATAGCCAGAGTAGCTGAGGTGTATATCTTCTTTCCCCATCTATCTAGGGCTCTGGAATCCCTTTCAGAGGGCACAGGATTTTTAGCCATAGAAGCTTTAGCCCCTTTGGGACCCTGGGAAATTTTTTCTGGGTCAGCCACAGGGCTTTTATACAGGAATTTGTGCGAGTCAGGTACTCTGTAGTACCTGTCTGGTTTGGCTGGAGCAGGAGGTAGAGAGTCTGGATTTAGACCAGACTCCAAGTAAACATCATCCACAATGTCTAAAACTGGAGGGATAGCAAGTGGTCTGTGCTGGGGTAGTAAAAGGAACTCTCGGAGCCTTTTCTTAGAATCAGAGTAGTCCTGGCCTTCCCAGTGGAAATGTTCCCTCATGGTATGTAAAGTTTCCCCAAAGGAGTATTCTTCAGGGGGAGTTGCTGAGGGAATATAGTCTTCAGCATCAGAGTCTTCATAAGGGGGAAAAGTGTAATCCTGTTCCTCAGAAGAATCTGAGGAAACTGAAACCTGGTCAGAGGAAGCATAATCCTCCTCTTGTCTTGGTCTTTTATCTGGAGGGGGATGGGAACCCCTGATTAGGGTACTCAAATCTTCAGCCATCTTAAGCATCTGTTTCTTAGGCATGGGGCCTTGAACTGTAGACTGATGTACAGTCTTTTTTGGTTTTAATGGAGTTTTAAGCTTAGCATAAGATTTAATGGTGAGTGTAGTCAGTCTGAAGACACCTTCAGTAACCGAAGGTGTTTCTACTGCACCGGGATCTCGTTCTGCTCCGGTGTCTAATGAAGATGGCTGCGATGGCCTAGTACACTCTGCTTGAGAATCCGCAGCTGCCTGCGGTCATCAGGGGCTGCATAGGCGCCTCACTGAAAACCGGAGAACCGGCAACAGGCCCAGCAGAGGCCTCGGAATCTGGCTTATTCCTAGGCTGCCTGTCCTTATCCTTGCGTTTTTTATGCATGCCGGTCGTCGGCTGCTCCGACGGCATAATATAATTAAATTTCCTACCAAAGTAATGTTGTGAGAAGTCAAAACGACGTTTGATAGTTCGTTTATTAAACCTAGCACAAAACCGACAACCTGTGACGTCGTGGTCTGGGCCTAGGCAAGGAATACAATAAGAATGGAAGTCCTTATGAGGTATTTGCTTCCCACAAGAAATGCAATTGTTAACGTTTTCTGACATCGGACTGAGGCAAGAAAAGGTTCACAATGGGGTACTTAACTTTATTGAAGACTTCGGACTGAAATTCGATTCGAAAATCTCAGGTGTCGGCCGACTGGCACTTGCGAACTGCATCGGGCACCGCGCGGCAAGAAAGACTGAAGAAAATGGCGTTGGATGCCTCATATACCCCTGGCGCACTGACGTCAGGGAAGAAGCGACAGCAACCGACGCCAGACCAAGACTTTGGAACTCAGGCCGACTGCGGGACCGCCTGACGGCAGGATAACCCAAGTGTGATGACTGCAGCAGCGTAACACGATGAACATCTATGCATAATGCCGCAGCTGCTACTAACTGCATTGTTGAGACTATGAATGTATGAGCTTCATGGGGTGCATAACAATGCGTAATGCCGCAGTTGCTACTAACTGCATTGTTGAGACTATGACTGTATGGGCTTCATGGGGTGCATAACAATGTGTAATGCCTGCACAGTGACACTCAGCAGATGTTAGTGGCTAACATGACCTCCACATGTGTTTTGAAGAAACACACAATAGCTGACCTCTGGTTTGCGTTTGCAGGGTTGAGAAGTTAGGTGGTCAGGCACATGCCAAACCAATGTGGACTACACAGACCATTACTTAGACAGTTTCACTGTCAGCTGTGGCCTATGCTTGCTTTCCCCTGCCATCAATGGTTTCACACTCATGTGTGGTGGAACTCCTTCTGCTGAACACCCAAGACCCCTCTCTAGGCTGCTGGTGGACATTCCTGTAGCTCTACACATTTATTATTTAAAGTGCAACCAGTTATTTTGGAAAGAAACTAGTACCTAAAATAGCTTCTCCCAAAACTATCAAGGACTTCAGACCTACCTCTACACTCTTTTCCACTTGCAAAAATATTTGGAAAAGTGGTGTACAAACAAATAATGAACATATTAAGTTATTAATATTAAAAATATTTAATACAAAATTTGCAGATTCACCCTCTTTGCCAACAGCAGCTCTCACCACTCTAACCTCCTTCAATGTCTGAATTAGCTGTCACTCATCGAAAGGTCAATGTATCTTCAAGGTACTCTCATTCACAAAATTGTATAGTGGCTATCTACCTTCCTGACAGAGTACCCCTCCAAGACTAGGTTTACTCCCTAAGAAGTAACCCCAGTACAAAGCTACCACATTAAGGAGACCTCCATATATGACAGCTACTGGAGAACTTGCTTTGGTTCAAGACTGAAAAGGGTCTTATGACCAACCCACCAACCAGGTTACCAAATAGTAAAAAGAAAATCAATAAGTAACCTATCAGAAAGATTGATTACATGTCTCTACACCAAAAACAGTGGCAGTGAAAAAGACAAATTCCCAAATCATTGGAGCATGACTTCATTCTGTTAGTACTTCATAAAGGCAGTCAGCAGCCACAATATTAAAAAATATGTCTCTAGTCATCTGGGTTTATATCTTGTCAGATACATGTAACTATTACTTTTGTATTAAAGATTTTAGTAGCGTCTTTCTATGCCATTGCATATTATGCAACCATAACTACATTACTTACATATAAAGTTTATATACTCTGTAGTCAAAACACTTGAATATTAGATACAAGACATAAATAAAATAATGTGGATGACAGCACAAAAATCATAGAAAACACAATATATTGGCTTACATCTCTAGCAAGAACATTATTATTCAAGACAATATGAATATAGCATTTCCCTTAGTAAAATATAACAAAAAGTAAACAAAGCATAATATTTAATTTTTTCAGATTGTCTAAACTAATGTATGAACCCACCTACTAAGACAAAACATAAGAAAAGAATGTGCACTACACTGGCTAGTGACTAAAAATTCAACATATGTAGCTAAAGCAGCTATACTGCCTGACAGTATCACATTTTCCCCTGCTTAGTATAACTGCGGTGGTGGTGCTGCGGTAGCATTGTCGCCTCACAGTAAGACGTTGTCCTGTTCGATTCTCAGCTAGAGCATCTTCTGTGTGGAGACGTGTGAATGGGCATACCTTCATGTGCATCAGGGCTGGCAACTCGGCACGTAAAAATCAACTGCCAATCATTAGCGGACTGGAGTTCCGCTGTGGCGACCCCTAACCGGGAAAAGCCAAAAGACACAACAAAAAAGTACAAGTATAAAGATTAGGCAGTATGTCAGAATAAAATACATGCATAAAGGTGTATCTTTCACATTACTGCTAAGTAAGGCCTTCATTTTACTTCATTACATTCATATGTAACCTGCTGCAGCACCTTTCATCTGTCAAAATACTATAAAATACAGGTACATAATATGATCCACACTGAAAAACATGAATGAGCAATATATTGATAACACAGAGCAGACTTTTGTACTAAACATTTCACTTGAAACCTTACACAAATTAACTATCTAAACTACAAAGTATACATTCCATGTAAACATACCTCGCAATGTCAACAAAGGCCCAAAAAATAGGGACACATCTTAAATATTGCTCTTATAAACTTCTGAAATTGCTAGAACAACAAGATTTGTGTTGGCATGCACTTACTGAAGGACATGAAATAGGAAACCCAAATGCAAGTCATTATTTAGTGACTGCTACCGTCAGTGATTTGCCAGAAAACCACAAACTGTATGAGGAACAGACCAAAAATACAAGGCAAAATTCTGGACATTGTGCGAAAATGTGGACAGTTGACAGGTATGCATATTAATAATTTACATTTAAATGTCACCACCAAGGACCACAAAAAACAAACAATAGCTCCTCCTTATTTTCACCACAGCCAGGAGACAGCAACATGAAATACATGACAATACAAGTTAATCACTTGTGAACTGAGGGGGTGGAGCTAGGAACTAAACCTTCTATTTAAGGGGTAAAATAAAACATTTCAGAGCTTTACTGGAAAGGCTCACCCAGACTCTGCTACACTTTGCTGTGAAGGAAAGGTTAGTTTGCTTTTTATTTGTTGTATTTTGTGTTACTTTATTGCCTTTTTATATTTTGAATACTGTGATTTGTTTTCTTTATCTTGTGTTTTACTTGTATTCTGATTTTAACTGCATATTAAAACTTCAAGAGGGACCACAGCTCTGTCTCTTGTGAATCAGGCAGAAACTTTTCCCCCATCCGCTTACTGCCGTGTTCTTAAATACCACTGTCTTTCTAGTTGCCTGCCTCTTATGTTAATTTGACCATATATCTCATTTCCTCTCTGCTTTCACTGGCTTGTGTGAGTAAGCACAAAATTATCATTTTGTGAAACCACTCCCCTTCAACTATTTAAATTTATTGGCCATCCTACTGTATTACATTGTACCAGAACACAAAAGTGACCACCCCCTTTCAATCTATCTTGTTGTTTTAAAAATAGTGACTCTCCACTAAAACTTACCTTTTTATACAGGTAAAACTTAAGTTACCTACTTTCACATCTAACTTATCTAGTGCACACTTCAGTGTTTAAGATAAAACATTTTTTTCATCTTACCTTTAAGCATCCCTGTGATTAGCACTTGCTCTAATGTCTGCTGGAAAGCACTAGGAAGCCTTATACTGATACAAGCACTCAACTCTCCTTATTAATAAGGAGACATTAATCATAGGCACTAAACAGCATATAGCTGCAAAGTACCTTGCTAAGGCAAGGGCAAACAGCTCCTGTACTTTACAAAAAAAGCACCAAACCAGGCATGTCCAAGGGTCAGCTTCTGGTGATTTCTCCTGCCCACCTGGTGAATCTGGGCATACTGGGGCAGTGCAGCAATTGCCTCGTGTACACAGACAACCCTCTCCTCCTACACCCAACACTACAACCTGTGAGAGATGCACTTACATAGCCAAACTGGAAGCAAAGCTCTCTTCACCCAAGACTGTGCTAGACAGTCAAGAAGCGAAGATTAACACCCGCATTATACCTCAAGTAACACATAGCCCTTTTAAACCCACACCACCAAAACCCACACATAGCAACATTAAATCCACATATTCGGAGGCCCTTAAATGTAACCTGTCCAAGCAACTAGGACCTCCGAAGCTGAAACGCAAACAAACACCAATCACAACCAAAGTGTCACATAGCTCACAACACCAGTGTGCCACCCAGCAAAAGCCTCTAAGGCAAGACAACGTACCTAACACTTTAGTCATAGGTGACTCTCAGGCACACTGATGTCCCACTCACCAGGCTGAACAAGGAGAAAATTACAGTCAGCTGCCTGTCGGGTGCCAGGATCCACCAAATAACACATGCACTCAAGTCACTCCACAACAATTACAAATATGACTCTGTCATTGTCCATGTTGGAGTGAATGACTTGAGACATACCTCCCTGGACTACAAGAAAAGAGACATGGAAGAGCTCTTGGATCATGTGGCCCAGGCAGGGATGACCCTAGCCCCGAGTAGCATCCTGCCTTCGTCCAGAATGATACCACAATATAAGCACAAAATGACTGACTTCAACAATTGGCTAAGCTTCTGGTGTCTTTCAAAGGGGAGCCAGTATCTGTCTGCCTGGGACAACATGATCGACAGACCACGATGCTTTGCCAGAGATGGTTTGCACCTGTCGCCCCTGGGATTCAGGTTACTGGCTAAGGCTCTTGCCACCCCCTATAGTGCCTTTTTTAGGCAAAGTTCAAAGGACAAAACCACCACAGTAACAGGTACAAGCATGCAAATTCTGAAGGTAATGCTACTCAATGCCAGAAGTCTAAACTTCAAAATGCACTCTCTCGAGGCACTCCTAAAAATGGAGAACATCGATATCTGTGCAGTAACTGAGACCTGGCTCAAGACTCCAGAGAGCACCCCTGCAATACCAGGCTACAACTCTTACCACACTTTTCGGCCACCAAACCAGGACTGAAACACTAAAGGTGGAGGAGTGTCCATATTCACCAAGGATATTCACACCATCAGGCTAGTTGCCCAACACAATGCGTCTGAAATTATCCAGGTGCAACTACCACTTGGTAAGACTGCAATCCAAATTGTAGCTTACTACAGATCCCCTACCATGCCCCAAGATTCTCACTACACCTTTTTAAACATACTGGAAAATATTAAGATACAACCAAACACCCTAATACTGGGTGATTTCAACTACCCTGCCATTAACTGGGAAAGCTACTCGTGTACCAACACCTTTGCCCAACGATTCTTGGAATTCATAAATTCCAACACCCTGGATCAACTAATGCATAGTCCCACCAGGGGCTCGAATATCCTACACCTGGTCATTATCAACATGGGAAATCGATGCTCCACACCTATGGTCACTCACTTGGTCAAGTCTGACGATAAGCTAATCACCCTTAACATCCATATCCCACACCCCCACCCTCCAGTAAGGAAACCTCCATAAAAAAAACTTCTCCAATGCCAACTTCATGCTACTCAAGTCAAGTTACAAACTTCATGACACCCATACAGACAGGAACTGAAAGTTCGACTGCTGAGTCAGTCCTACACTACGGCACTGTACAAGCAAATCCACTCATGCATGAATCGTGCCATCCCAAATAGAACCAAGATGCTCTCCTCCAAAAAAGGAAGCCAATCTGGTGGTCTCATGCCATAAACAAACTTAACAACAAAAGGAAGAAACTATTGCAGAAAAGAGGAAAATCCCAGGATGCAAAAATCTTCCTTACCAGCCTCAGTAAAAAGCTGAGATCCCTCATAAAATCCTCCAAAGCTAGTTACGAAAATAAAATTGCCAAAGATTCCAAAGACAACCACAAGGCATTCTATAACTATGTCAAGAATCTAAATGGCAATGTTCACATCTGCTCTGAGCTACAACAGAATGGCATTAAATATACTGATCCCAAGGATATTGCCAATATCCTGGCAGATCAATTCAGTGCCAACTTCACCCCCCTCTCATCCCCTAAACAGCCCATCTCAATACCGGAAGATTGCCAAATTCCAGTAATAACGGCCACACAGGTAAAAAACGCACTCTCCAAAGCTAAGAATACAGCATCCATGGGACCAGATGAAATCCCGGGCTGTGTACTACATGAACTACAAAATGAACTGACACTTCACCTAAGTGTCATGTTTAATCATAGCCTCATCTCAGGCTTCGTGCCCACTGAGTTGCACACAGCTACAGTTATCCCACTCCACAACAAGGGATCCATCTTGGATCCTGGGAACTACCGTCCCATCAGTCTGACGAGCCTGTTCTGCAAGGCCATGGAACGGATATCATGGAACTTATAAACAAAGACATTGGCAAACTTCAAACACTGGACCCGACCCAGTTTGGGTTCGTGAACGGCCGATCTTGTCTCCTGAACCTGACTGACTTCTTCGAATCAGTCTCCAGAGCCATAGACGAGGGTAAGGCAGTCCACAGAGCCTATCTGGACCTTGCCAAGGCCTTTGTCATCATCTCCCACTCTGGAATCATAGATAGACTTACTAAGCTGGGCACTAATTCCCTACGTCACTTGATGGGTTGCCAACTGGCTTACTGACAGAACCCTCACTGTAAAAGTAGCTGACTCCAAATCTAGCTCTAGACAAGTGACAAGTGGAGTACCTCAGGGTTCAGTCCTGGGACCACTCTTGTTTGGCATCTACTTCTCTGAAGTACAGGCCAACACTAAGGGACTCTGGCAAACAAAGTCCACAGATGACAGCAAATTGGGAGCCATTATTGAATCCCCAAATGATGTGGATACTCTACAAATGGGCCTTAGAGAAACAGATGCTTGGTGCCAGAGCCATGGGCTCAAGCTCAATCACAAGAAATGTACAGTTATCCCCTTTGGGAAAAAAACATGTACCCGTGAATTACCACATAGGTGGCAGTACACCAAACACTGAAAGTGTGATAACAGACTTAGGGACACAAGTGGACAGTTTCTCACATTTGATAACCACATCGCCACAACAGTCAGGAAATCCTACTATGTGGCACACCTCATCACTAAGGGCTTTTCATCCAGAAAAAAGGAGTTCATTGTCTCACTGTAGTCATCCCTCATTAGACCCATTATAGAATACAATGCCCCATTTGGTATGTACCTCTCAAGACATCTGCAACAACTGGAAAGGCCGCAGAAATACCTCACTAAAAGAATAACAGGCCTAAAGCAGATGCCCTACGCTGACCGCCTTAAAAAACTCCAGCTATACTCTGCCGCATATCGTCTACTCAGAGGCAATCTCTGCTTAACATACAAGGCCATGTCAAACCCAGAGCTATTGGACATGCTACACTTAAAGAAATGCCAATCTCTCAGAGCCACATGCTCCACGGATCTAAACCTTGTCATCACAATAAACAAAACATGCTGGAGGGATAGGTTTCTGACCCAGAGGCTCCCCAGACTCTGAAACAGACTGTCCATACATGTCAAGCAGAGTGCCTCTTTGGCTCTCTTCAAAAGGAACCTTGACAATTGGATGGGAGAAAGGAAATTCACCCTGGGGATCACGTCAGTTGCCCTGCTAGACAGGGGTCCAGGGAGGGAAGAAATAGCCAGGGAATTGTTATGGCTAGGCTTGTATAGGCCCTAGGGCCGATAGCCTAGTACCAACCTATGAACCTATGAAAGTACAGTTGTGTACACTTACCATAAATGTAGATGTTAGAGTGTATTCACTGTTGCAGTCATCACATTTGGGTTATCAGTACCCCTCAGTCGGCCTGATTAACGAAGTCTTGGGTCCTATGTCGGTTGCTGTCTCTTCTTCCGTGAAGTCAGGTCATCAGGGGTATAAAACATGCAGCCGACGTCATTACATCAGTTTTTTTTGCCCCAAATGTCAGGTGCCCCCCCTAATGGGAAGCGATTAAATATATAAATATACAAGGTTATACCTCCAACAAAAAAGCAAATACACCAAAAAGCTTTTAAGCATAGTAAAGAAGAGTAGAGGTATAGCCAAAAGAAGTTAGGGGGCTGGAGGGAGGGTAACCAAGACTACAACAGTGAATACACTTGAACATCAGTTTTTTTTGCCCCAGATGTCAGGTGCCCCCCCTAATGGGAAGCGATTAAATATATAAATATACAAGGTTATACCTCCAACAAAAAAGCAAATACACCAAAAAGCTTTTAAGCATAGTAAAGGAGAGTAGAGGTATAGCCAAAAGAAGTTAGGGGGCTGGAGGGAGGGTAACCAGGACTACAACAGTGAATACACTCGAACATCTACATTTATGGTAAGTGTACACAACTGTACTATGTTCTTCGTGTTTCACTGTTGCAGTCATCACATCTGAGTAGATTCCCAAAGCTGCATTGCTTTGCAAGAGTCTGCTTGCACCCATCACCTCTTGACTTTCAAATACTGGCCAAGGCTCTTGCTGCCCCCATAGTGTCTTTTTAGGCAAGGCTCAAAATTCAAACCCACCTCCGTAAACAGCACAAATAAAAAATTGAGGGTTATGCTACTCAACGCCAGGAGTTTAAATCTCAAAATGCATGCGCTCGAAGCACTCCTAAGTATGGAGAACGTCGACATCTGTGCAGTAACTGAAACCTGGTTCAAGGCTCCAGAGAGCACTCCAGCACTACTGGGCTACAACTCATACCACACATTTCAGCTACAGAACACGGACCGAAACACAAAAGGAGAGGGTGTATCCATATTCATCAAGGATGCCCACACCTCCAGGTTAGTGGTGCAGCATGATTCCTCTGAGATCATCCATGTGCAACTAACATCAGGCAAATCTGCAATTCAAATTGTGGCCTGTTACAGATCACCCTCCATGACCCAGGACCACCACTCCACCTTTCTGGAGACAATGGAAAACATGAAGGTCCTACCGAACACCCTGATATTGGGCGATTTCAATTACCCTACCATTAACTGGTAAAATTACTTCAGTACAAACTCCCAGGCTCAGTGCTTCCTGGAATTTATCAACTCAAATGCCCTGGATCAGCTGGTAAACTCCACTACCAGAGGCCACAACATATTGGACCTGGTCATCACCAACATGGGCGACAGGTGTTTCGTACTGGAGGTCAACCCGTCACTGGTAAGATCAGACCATAAACTAATCACCCTGGATGTCCACACCCCACCACCACCCCCAACCAAGCAAACCACAGTGAAAAACTTTTCTAAAGCAAACTTCACCTTACTTAAGGCAGAGGTGGTAAGTTTCACAGCCCCCATGCTAAAGGATAACACTGTCTAAGATGCAGAATCCTTTACAATTGCACTCTATGAGCACCTACAAGGATGCATGGATCGTGCCATCCATAGCAAAACCAAGACTCACTCCCCTAAGAGAAGTAAACCAGTCTGGTGGACCCTTGCCATAAACAGGTTATACAACAAAAGGAGGAAACTAGTTCAGAAAAAAAGCAAATCCTAAGAAGGAAAAAATCCCTGATCAGTATCAGTAAGAAACCAAGGTCCCTCATAAAATCATCCAAGGCTAACTTCGAAAGAAAAATAGCCAAGGATTCGAAAGATAAAGTACAGTTTTGTACCTACCATAAATATAGATGTCCGAGAGGTATGCATCTGCAGTCCTTACAAATGGGTTGTCCTGTAGCAGGATCTGAACCTTGTCGGGCGTCATTCCAAAGTCTGGTCTGGCTCGGCTACTCTGGGCTTCACCCGGCCGTCATAGCTGCAGTCGTTCTTATAGGTGAAGTATGGGCCCCCCATTTTCCAGAAATTTTGCCCCAGATGCCAGGTGCCCTCCTCTAGGAACTTGGATAATTACAAATTTGGTTTCCAAAAAAAGAGAGAAATAAAAAATAAACATGTAACATATATACAACAAAATACACTATAATAGAATAAAATAGAGCTAGTTAGAGATGGGCAAATACCCTAGAGTACCTCAGAGGGGAAGGGGAGGGGAGGGAGAATCCAGATGCATACCCCCGGATACATCTACATTTATGGTGGTGGCAAACTGTACTATGTCCTTCAAGGATGCATCTGCAGTCCATCAAATGGGGTAAATAACCATAGCCAAACCTGGGGAGGAGGAGGAATAGTATGATGGTGTAGTTAAGATTCCTAACCTTGCAGCAGCAGCAGCAAAAAACCTGCCGTATATCTGGTATAGGGTAGATTATAATGCTTGGCAAATGTATGCACGGTAGCTGCTCAGCAGCCGTCTCATAGCCTTTTGGTAGCCACCGCTCAAAAAAAAAGTAGTAGTAAGCTGTAGCCCTGTCTGGAAGGAGTCTGATGTTTTCTGAGTTCTCTTCCCATGGCAAACAAAGTAAAATGCAATTGCACAATCCTAGAGAGATGTTGTTTTGAAATTGTTTTTCCTTCCATTCCTGTTGCATATGTATTGCATAGTGGCTGGTCGTTTTTTTGCTTTGCTCCTGTCCCTGGTAGGTAGTAGCAGTTGCGTCATGTACATAGCAGGTTGGTAATTCTCCCCCTCTCTCCCTGTTCTGAGGTTGGGGAAGAATGTGGTGGATAGCTTGCTTGGTTTAACCAAGGAGACCCCTTTACCTTTAAAAAAAGCACCAGTTTTTAGCTCTCGCGGATGGATGATAAGGAAGGAAGGAAGGCCTTATACCGCCATTAGTGCAGAAAGTCTTAGAAAAGTTGCTGCTGAAGTGATTGCAGTTTTCCACATTGCATGATAAATTGTGCTCTTGTTGTCTGCTGTTGCTGCTGGCCTGAAGTGAGGAGTGTCAACTTTTCACATACAAAGTCCCATGGGCAATGGTTCTAGGGTTTCTTGGTTTTTTATTTTTAATTCCTAGAAGATGTGAGAGGAGTGAGTAGAGACTGAAGACTGAGGGTGTGTGTCTGCTCCTGCTGAAAATAATGGAAGCATGATGGAATATGAAAGAATAGGATTGACCAAGTTGTCTAGAGCTCTAGCCAGTATTACAGCCAGTTAGCTAGAGCTTTGCTTGCGACACATTGATTCTTTTTATGTGATATCTTTAATAATTTTTGAATAATTTTTGAATATAATTTTCAAGATTGAGGGTCTAACCCTTTCAAGATTTCTTTTTAACCTTGGAGATAAATCTGCTATTTTGTCTTATGTACGTTCTCCAGGCAAAGCTGGTTTGTTTTGGGGGTTTTGAGTTTGTTCTGGTTTGTTCCGGGGTTAGGGGCAACAGTAACGGGGGCAGAGGAGATATTTTGTTCCCCAGACATGCTCCCCAGTAATGGGTACCACTGCTGCCTGTAGAGATCTTCCTCAGTTTTCTGATTGATCTTGAATTGCACTTCAAATCTTCAATGGCCTTCAGCATGCACATGCTGGGTGGAATGACCTGTAAAGATAGTTTTTCCAAGCCGCTTCCAAGTGCGTGACCTCTCCAAGTTTTTGGGGTGGTATGGTTGCGCGTGTGAATTTCAATCTGCCCAGTTCTCTAATTTTGCAATTTCCCTGCGTTCTCTTTTAGTTGTCTTCCCCAGGTATGGTCGCGTTGATGTTCTCTTGTTCTGTCCATTCGTGGGGCATCCGCATCCATCTTTATTTTCTGTAACTGAGTATTGTTTAGGAATGTTGAGTTCATATTGCTTTGCACTGAATGAATAGCCTCCCCAGGGCCACATTCCAGAGGTCCATTGCCATCCGCACCGCATAGATGAATGTGTGTCTGTCCTGTAACTGTGGTCCATATAACTGTGGTGTTGTCCGCCCTTAATGAATCCAATGCCTGTTGTAGAAATGGTCTGAATGTCTTATGTTGCCAGTTTTACTACCAAGTCCATTCCTTTTTGTTTATGCGTAGGTGCAGCTGGTCGTGAGTCAATGTGTTCCTTTGTGCGCGCCACTGTGTGTCTATGGTCTGTTTGATGTCTGAGCGCCTGTCTCCTTGTGGTCTGGCTTGTGTGGAAGGGTGTTATCTACCTTGATTGTTTGATGCGAGCCCACCATTGGCTCATTTGCCAAGGCTTTGGTTAATGGAATTGAGTTTCTAGGCTGTGCTTGTGCATATTGTGCATATACTTGCAAATTTGTTCTTCCTTTATTATGGTTATGCCATGAAACAAAATTGGAACATATAGGATGTAGGATGCCATGAAGGCTTTCTCTGCTTTCAAAGCCACAGCCTGTTGTTAGCTGGTTTGCTTCTTTAAAGAGAGGAAGGTGCTCTGATTTGATCAGTGTTTCTCCTTTTCTGAATGCCATTTGATCCAGGGTGTCCAGCTCTTTCTGACTTTTTTTTGACTGTGGGATGGTTTTATATTGACTGTTTATATTGA
The DNA here is from genome assembly GCF_019279795.1 of Protopterus annectens. NCBI lineage: Eukaryota > Metazoa > Chordata > Ceratodontiformes > Protopteridae > Protopterus > Protopterus annectens. The sequence goes on from NC_056745.1 coordinate 20,213,532, forward strand.
CTGACCTTTTTGCAAATTTAAGTAGATTTGTTTTTGTTTCAAATCTTTGTTAATTTGTTTTTGTTGTCCGCTTGTCACAAGCCCGCAATGAGGCGGGATTTGAATTCCTGAAGTCTCCGCAATTGACAATCGGTGCAGTAGATGGGCCTCAGTGCATTGGATGGGTGCATAATGCTCTGATCCTGCAAGAAAATCTGAACGATGCAATTTGATCCTGCAAGAAATCTGAGGTAAGCTCTGCAATTTCAGCATTGGGGATTACGCAGGTATGCCTCCTTGAGATCTAGTTGTACTAGCCAAGACTCAGCCAGCATTTTGAAGAAGCTGCCAAAAGGGTCAGCATTTTGACAGATGGGAATAGGTCTCCATTGGTTTTCTTTCAGGCTCTAGAAGTCTGAGTAAAACTTTTTCTTTTTCCATCACCCTTGTCCTGGGAGTAAAATCCATCCTTGTTCCATAGAGCAGGTTCTTTCTACTTTTCTCTTCCTTAGTTTGAGGGTTATTTATTCTCTAGCTTGTCTTCTGATTCTCGGTCTTGGTAGATTAAAATCTTCCTCTCTAGACTATGGTCTTGGAAGTGTAACCTTGGTCTATTGTCTGTAAAATCCAAAATGTCTCCCGTGATTAGATGATAGTTTACGAGTTTTAGCTGCCTCTGGCTGGGTGCTGTGGCAGTTTCCCTGGTAGGGTGGCCATGGTGTACCTGGCTTGGACGCTGACCCTGCCCTCTGGGCTTATCTGCCTGCTGGTCTCCCTGCTGGGTTGACCCCCTGTAGGCACTTCTTGGGGCTCGCCCCTCTGGATGAGCTCTGAGGTGTCTGGCTTCTACCACTTCCAGGAAGGCCTACACCACTAAACTGGGCTGCCAATTCCTGGAAGAAAGCCCTACTGACTCTGGACTTACTTTTGCTTGAAATCCTGACTAGCTGGACAGATTTTGCTTCTCTTGCCAAATTCTTTGTTTATCCATGGATTCCTTCTAAACAAAGCACCATTTCTATCCATGGGAGGATCCTCCAGTTTGATCGCGCATTGGTCTGGTATGCCCGTACCAACCATGCATGGGAGGCCCAGTTTCTCCAGTCATTTTTTTGCTGATCTGTAGGAGACCCGTTTTGCATTATGTAGCCATTTTTGCTGAATGATTACTTTCTTGGAATTGATTATGATCCATTTAACAGTTTGATTTTTCAGTATAAAATTTTTCATCCGAGACATAACATTCCCTCGAGGACAACATTTCTTCCTGATACTGAGCAGGCAGCAGAAGATTACCCCATCTCAGTATCACCACAAAGCCTTCTTTAGCTATGTCAAGAATCTAAGTGGCAACTTGCAGATATACTCTGAGCTAGTGCAAAATAGCACAAAGTATACTGAACATACTGATATTGCCAACATCCTGGCAGATAGATTCAGTGCAAACTTCACCTCTCTCACCTTCAAAAGGCCCCACAACAATACCAGAAAAGTGTTTGTCCCGGAAATCACAGAAGCACAGGTGAAAACAGCCCTTTCAAAAGCCAAAAATACAGCATCAATGGGGCCAGATGGTGTCCCAGGCTGCATCTTGCACGAACTATAGAACAAACTAACCCCCCACCTAAACACGCTGTTCAACCTCAGTCTCTCCACAGGCTACGTGCCCATAGAATGGCGCACAGCAACGGTTATTCCGCTCCACAAAGGAGGGGCCACAACTGACCCTGGTAACTATCGCCCCATAAGCCTGACTAGCCTGGTCTGCAAGGCTATGGAGCGCATCATCATGGAACTCATTAACAAGGACATTGGGAACCTCCAAACACCTGAACTGACCCAGTTCGGCTTTGTTAAGGGCAGATCATGCCTACTAAACCTGGTTGATGTCTTCGAGACAGTCACCAAAGCCATAGACGAGGGAGAGGTGGTTCACACAGCCTACCTTGATCTCGCCAAGGCGTTCAACACCATTCCTCACTTGGGTATTATAGAAAAACTCCCCAGCCTGAACATAAACCCCTACGTCACAAGATGGGTTGCCAACTGGCTTACAGACAGAACTCGCACGGTAAGAGTAGCAGGATCCAGGTCCGACTCTAAACCAGTCACAAGTGGTGTTCTGCAAGGCTCGGTTCTGGGACCCTTACTGTTTGGCATATATTTCTCAGAAGTACAGGCAAACACAGGAGGACTATGGCTAACCAAGTTCGCCAATGACTGCAAACTAGGAGCCATAATTGACTCTCCGGCTGACACGGACATCGTTCAAAAAGGCCTTACTGAGACAGACACCTGGTGTCAAAGTCATGGCCTCAAGCTAAATGCCAAAAAATGCATAGTCATCCTGTTTGGGAAAAGAAAACACACACGAATTACCACATAGGAGGCAGCCCCCTTAATACAGAAGAGGTAATAAGAGATATGGGGACCCAGGTAGATAGTAATCTCTCCTTTGACAATCATATTGCCAAAGTAGTTAGGAAATCCTTCTATGTGGCCCATCTAATTACTAAGGGGTTTGCATCTAGAAATAGAGGTTATAGTGCCCCTCTACTCATCACTCATCAGACCCATCATAGAGTACAATGTCCCATTTGGGATGTACCTTACAAGACACTTCCAACAGCTGGAAAGATCACAAAAGCCCCTCACCAAGAGGATTACTGGTCTCAAACATATGCCTTATGCAGCCCGACTGAAAAAACTCTGGCTGTACTCAGTGGCATATCACTTACACGGAGGTGATCTCTGCCTGACTTACAAAGCCATGTCCATCTCAGAACCTGTGGACATGCTCCACCTAAAGAAATCCAAGTCACTGCGAGCCACACGCTCTTGTGAGCTAAACCTCGCCACAACAATAAATAGAACATGCTGGAGGGATAGATTCCAGTCACAGTGACTCCCCATGCTTTGGAACAAAATTCCTAACTACATTAGGCAGAGCCCCTCACTAACACTCTTCAAGAGAAGCCTTGACGAGTGGATGGTAACAGAAAATACACCCCTGGGATCACTTCATTGGCTCTGCTTGACAGAGGCTCAGTTAAATTAATGGGGCGGCGAAAGCAGACACACTCTGACTAGGCTTATAAATGCCCTTGGGCAGATAGCCTAGTACCTACCTATGAACCTAAAGTTGGGAGGAGGAATTTAGATAGCATTAGGACCAGCTACAAGGCCCTGCAAGACTGCAGTGGCAAAACCAGCTCTGGATTTAGAGAAAATTGGCAAATGGTAATGCTTGGTGAAAGTATGTACAGAACTCCAGGTAGCAGCTTCTAGGATGTCCCTGGCAGGGACACCTCTGAGAAAGGCTGTAGAGGTAGATGCAGCCCTGGCTGAGTGGGGTCTGATCCCCTGTCGGATAGGTTTTCCATTGTTCTTATAGCAGAAATTAATGCAATGGCCTATCCATTAGAAATGGCTTGCTTTGAAATAGCCTTCCCCTCTGTCCCTGCAGCAAATGCCACCAGCAGTTGTTCAAATTTCCTTTGAGGTTTAGTCCTGTCCAAGTAGAATCTAAGTTGTCTGTGCACATCTAAGGAGTGCAGTATCCGTTCCCCTTTGTTCTGTGGATTAGGAAAGAAGGTTGGCAAATTAATGGACTGATTAAGAGCCACACTGGATACCACCTTGGGCATGAAGGAGGGACTGATCCTGAGGGACACAGTCGCATGAAAGAGGATGAAAGGCTCCACTGCCATAAGGGCCTGTAATTTCGATACCCTTCTTGCTGAAGTGATTGCTAAAAGGAAAGCTGTTTTCCAAGAAAAAAATTTTAAATCTGCAGTAGCAGCTGGCTCGAAAGGAGGAAGAGTGAGTTTCTCCAATACAAAGTTAAGGTCCCAGGCTGGAGTTGGGGCTCTCCTGGGTGGTCTTAAATTTCTGGCCACTCTGAGGAACTGCTTGAGCAGTGGATGACAGAAGAGGGGACGTTCTGTGTTACAATGAGCTGAAATGGCTGAGGCGTGAATTTTGATGGAGGAAAAAGACAGGCCCTTGTGAAGCATCTCAGTTAAGTATTGTAAAATCGGATGTAAATTGGGCGCTGCTGTGCTCATCCCTTGAGACTGGTTCCAGGCACAGAATCTTTTCCATTTTTCAGCATAAGATTTTCTAGTACTAGGCCTCTTTGTCCCTAAAATGATATCCATCACTGGTTTACTGAGGTAATTAGCCAGGCTGCTAGGTTCAGTGTTTGAAGCTGAGGATGCAGAATCTGGTTCTCCTGCTGAGACAACAGGGAAAGAGTCTGAGGCAGGTGCCATGGGGCCAACAGTGACACACTGCACAAGAGGGGGTACCAGTGTTGGCATGGCCAGTCTGGTATAATCAAAATAGTCCTTGGTTTGTCCCGTTTGATCTTTAGTAGTACTTTGGAGAGCAGAGGCAGAGGAGGAAAGGCATAAACTGATAGGTTTTTCCAGCTGAAGGACAGAGCATCCACTTTCCAAGCTTGTTTGCGGGGAATCCTTGTGCAAAATTTGTCCAATTGATAGTTGTAAGGGGAGGCAAACAGGTCTATATCTGGGCTCCTCCATTTGCTTGTCAACATGTTGAAAATCCTTGGTTCCAGTTTCCACTCGTGTGGGTCCATGAGGATTCTGCTTAGTCCGTCTGCCAGTGTATTTAGTTTTCCTGGCAGGAATCGAGCTTGTAGATGCACTTGGTAGCACAAGGCTGAATTCCACAATGCCATAGCTAGTCTGCAGAGGGGGTAAGAATGTGTACCCCCCTGCTTGTTTATGTACCACATAACAGTGGTGTTGTCCATCTTTACCATTAATTGTCCTGGAAGAATGTGGCCCTTGAAGGCTGTACAGCTAACATTACTTTTTGATTGATATGCAGGTGCATTTGACTTCAGTTTGCCCTGAATGCACTTCCCTGCCAGGTGAGCCCCCCCATGCATAGTCTGATGCGTCTGTTGTTAGGGTTTGGGCGGCAGGGGGTAGAGTGAATGGTAGTCCCTTGTTTTGGTGGCAGGCCTCTGCCCACCAAAGGAACTCCAGGTGTAGACAAGGTATGATAGGAATCATTGCTTCTAGATCCTGAGAATGCTGACACCATAGGCTTTTTAGATACCATTGTAGTTTCCTCATATGCAGTCTTGCATATGGAATTAGAAGAATGCAGGAGGCCATAAACCCCAAGGCTTGCAGTATTTGCCTTGCAGATAGCAGGGTTTTGGTTTGAAGAAGGTTGTCAAATTAACTTGTTTCTCTGGCGTGAGAAAAGCCATCCGGGAAGCTGTATTCAAGCTTGCTCCCAGGAATATAATTTGTTGGCAAGGTACCAGGTGTGATTTATTTTCATTTATGGTGTACCCCAGACAAGTTAGCAGCCTTTGTACAAAAGCTAGATGATTCAAAATTATGTCCTGGCTTTCTGCCTGAATTAGACAATTGTCCAGGTATGGGTATATTTGAATATTTCTTTGCCTGCAAAATGCAATGACTGGAGCTAGGCACTTTGTGAATACCCTGGGTGCAGTAGATAAGCCAAAGGGTAGTGCAGATAACTGACAGTGCGTGTAGCCTGCTTTGAAGCGTAGGAATCTTCTGCAAGATTCCCTGATTGGGATGTGCAGGTATGCTTCTTTTAAATCAAGTGTTGCCAACCAGGCATCTTTGCCTAGCATAGGATGCAACTGGTAAAGAGTCAGCATGTTGAATTTTGGAATTATCAAAAAGGAGTTTAGAGTAGACAGGTGCAAGATAGGACGCCATGAATTGTCTTTTCTGGGTACCAGGAAAAGTCTCAAATAGAAACCTTGTCCCTTTGCCTCTTCTGGTACCAACTGAATAGCCCCTATGCTTAAGGGAGAGAGTACTTGCTTTTGGGCCTCTGCCCACTGATTTGGGGGTAGATCTGGCAAACCGCTTGGGGTTGGTAATGTGTGGAAGTGAGATCTGTATCCTTGGGACACTACATTTAAAACCCATTTGTCCTGGGTAATGAGTTCCCAGTTCTTTGCATGCAGAGCAATCTTTCCCCCCTAAGGGGCAGTCAGTTGAAAAGTGCTTGGAAGTTTTAAAAAGAAGTCACTGAGACAGTTTACCATAGGGGGAGTTTTATTACTCCTAGATTTGGAAGTGGAGGCCCCCACTGCTTAGTCCTGTGCATACCCTGGGACTGAAGCCTGGGAGCTCTGCTGGACCTGGATTTGGACTAAGAAGGTCTGGAAGAGGCAGGAAAGGACCAATTCTTAGAAGGCCAATGCCTACTAAATCTTGGAGGTTGTACTTGTAAAAAAATCTAACAGTTTGCATAGATTTAGCTTTTTCCTCCATCTTTTTAAGAACGTCTTCTGCCTTGTTACCAAACAGGCGGTCCTGATTTAAGGGAGCATTCAGTAATTTAGCTTTAACATGATCTGGCAAGGATTACTCTTACGCCAAGCATGCCTTCTAAGTACAGACCCAATTACAGCAGCCCTGCAAGATGCCTCTAGTGAATCAAAACCACATTGTAAACTATGTTTTTCAACTTGTTCAGCAGAATGCATTAAATCCTGTAAATCCTTATTATTTTCAGCACATTCAGGAATCAACATAATTTTCTGTTCAAGCAATCCAATAATATGCTGCTGATACTTTAACATATGAAACTGGCAGTTTAAGGCCCTAACGGCCAAAGTTGCAGAAGTGTATACCTTCTTACCCCATCTATCCAGTGCCCTGGAGTCTCTATCAGAGGGGGTAGGATTTTTGGCAGTAGTAGCTTTAATGTCCTTGGGTCCCTGTGAAATGGTCTCAGGATCCGCAGTAGGATTTTTGCAAAGGAACTTGTGAGAGTCAGGAACCCTGTAATATCTATCAGGTTTTCTGGGAGCAAGAGGTAAAAAGTCAGGGGTCAAGCTAGATTCTGAAAAAGCATCATCACCAATGTCTAGTACAGGAGGTATGGCTAAAGGCCTGTGCTGGGACAGGAGTAAGAAATCCCCAAGCCTCTTTTTAGAATCAGAGTAATCCTGGCTTTCCAAGTGAAAATGCTCCCTGAGAGTATGCAAGGTTTCACCAAAAGAGAAATCCTCAGAGGGGGGCAGAGGGAATTAAGTCCTCTGCATCAGAATCCTCATAGGTAGATAAGGGTAAATCGTGGTCATCAGAGGAAACAGAAATTTCAGAATCCTGGTCAGAAGTATCATAAGCAAACCCAGTTCTAGGTCTCTTAGAGGGGGAAGGTTGGCTTCCCCCCCGATTAAAGTAATAATGTCTTCAGCCATTCTTATCATTTGTTTTTTAGGCATAGAGGCCTGACCATGCGGTCTGGGAGTCAGTTTTCTAGTCATGGTTCGAGTTTTAGGCCTTGAAGAAGAAGATGGCGTCTGTTTAATATGCAAGTCAGTAGGCCTGAATACACCCTCAGAAGCTGGTGCCTGCACAGCGGCTCCAGACCCATCCAAGGTAGAGACATCCGCAGGTTCCACAGTTGAAGCATCTTGCGGCATACCGGACTCTGAATGGGTCTCAGTAGAGGCCTACGAATCTGAAGTAGTGGGTATCAGGGGCTGCGAAAGCACCTGAGTACTGGTGAACTGGCGTAGGAGAAGCGTCGTCAACAGCTTTGGACCTAGGCAGTCTGTTTCTTGTCTTTATCTTTGCATTTTTTCGGAATGTTGGTAGTCAGATGGCTTACCGAAGACATATCATGATAATTGAACCGAGCACCAAAACATTTAGAAGTGAAAATATACCGACGATGGATAGTTCGAGGTTTAAATAAGGCACAAAACCGACAGTGAGCTATGTCATGGTCAGGGACTAGGCAAGGAATACAGTACGAATGAAAATCTTTATGAGGTATTTGCTTTCCACAAGAAATGCAATTATTTACTTTTACTGACATCGGTTTAGAGCAAGAAAAAGTTTCCCCAACTGGGTACGTAGCTTTTAGTTGAAGACTTCGGTTCTGAAACTCGAAAACAAAAATTTCAGGAGTTGGCCGACCGGCACTTGCGAACTGCTTCTGCTTTGGGCATTGCATGGCAAGAAAGACTGATGGAGTCAGCTGCATGTTTTATACCCCTGACAACCTGACGTCATGGAAGAAGAGACAGCAACCGATGCAGGACCCAAGACTTTGTTAAATCAGGCCGACTAAGGGCTACTGCAAGCAGATAACCCAAATGTGATGACTGCAACAGTGAAACACGAAGAACATCCTATATTTCACACATTCTAACCCCACATGATAAGACTTAGATATCTAGCTCCTCCCAACAGGCCCACCATCCAACAGATAACAAGAAATACATCACAGCATCCACATACTTCAGCATAACTTATAATCATCCAAAAGTTACCATAGCTGTCAATACAACCTTAGTATATCAACCAAAGCTATCACTACTACCTTAGTATGTAAATATGAATAATATTAGACATTTAACTGTCCCGGACACTTGACATTAATGCTGACAATAACTCTAACAAACAGAGTTCACACAGCAATAAGAATTCAAACCCCAGGCAACGACAATTCTACCCACAATAAAAAAGCAACATTACTTAGCAATGTAACCATACTATAAATATGTACTACACACACTGCCTACAGTGGAAGAAATGATAAACTTATGCTAGAGTTACTTAACAATACACAACATCCAAAACAACAACAAATCAGTAATTAACAACCTTCATGACGTACCTCAAGAGATGTGAAATCTACCCCAGGGTCCAGAAAAACATCTGTTTCCTAACATCCATATCCTCCCTTATCTTTCCAATACAGCAAATGATCAAAGATCATGCATACAAACTCAAGAAGTATATGCAGCAAAATACTGCAGAGGCTAGCCTGGATAAAGACAACTCAAGCACGTCCTTGAAATATCAGATACATGATACATTCCAAAGACATGCATCTGGAGCATTTCTCCCTGGGCCTCCGCTGAAAACAGGCTCTGTGGAACCTAGTCGGACTTTCCCGGTCAACAAATGATAAATAAAAAAAAAACATGGTCATACCCTGCATCCATGCTTAAAAAGGCCACAATACCAAACAATGACATCTTCAGATAAGACATAAACGACCTACAAAACCAAACAACTGCAAATTCTGGCACATTACCAAACCACTTGAAACCTTGCCAGTAAACATAAGCCGCCAGCAACCTCACCCAAGACAGCAGACATCAGAATCCTCAAATCTCTACCAGTTCAAGAAATAGAAGAAATTATCAACAGTGTCATCTGGGAGTGTGGTTAGTTTTGTCAAGAGATATCTTTTACCAGTGAATACATTCCTGTTAGATTTATGAGGGTAAATTTGCTCCCATATGAAACAATATAATATGGATAAATGCAGCAGTAAGGAAATGCAGATCTAAAACTTGGCATGGAAAAGACTTAAAAAGCAGTAGCACCACTCTTCTAAACAAAATGACATGAAACTAGTGCTAGCAGCATTTTAGAAAAGCAAAACAACAGGTTGGGCGGCTCAATGGTGCAGCAGTTAACGTCACCTCACAGCAAGAGGTTCTCCAGTTCTATTCACAGCTGGGGTGCCTTCTGTGCAGAGTTTGCATGTTCTCCCTGTGTCCGTGTGGGTTTCCTCCCACATTCTAAAGACATGTGACTGGAGGGTTTCTCCCCAGGCCTCCGTTGAAAATAGGCTCTGTGCAGACTAGTCGGACTTTCCCAGTCAACAAATGTTAAATAAATAAATAATAGGTAAATAAATTAAGCCAGTGACCTTCGGGACCACCATAAAAAATTCAAATCTTGGAAATATCAAAGCTTCCCCTATTAACCCATTAGTTTTGCCAAGGCTAGGAAACACAGCAAATATATTTACTGACTTCCTCCACTCCAAAATCAGAAAGCACTCCAGCCAGACTAATAGCCCAAGTCAAATCTACTACCAAGAAAGTCAGCCATTATGCAGCTGCAGTTTTTAATACTTGTATTCCTTATGAGTAAATGCTAATGAAACTCAAAGAACACAACTCCCATCAACAGTCTGCCAACATCTTTCATGTTGGGTTGCCACCTTCCTTCACGGCTACAACTGGAGTAAAGCCACACCTCTCACGTCACCAGTAACCCCGTCCACATGCCGCCTATTTTGTGACGTCACGATGACATCACTCAGCATGAACATCCTCTTTTTTCATTCCAGCCACCTGCTTTTGCTTGATTTACTATGCTTTTCCATAAAAAAGCATAGTAAATCAGCCTATTTACAAACTCCAATAGTCTGTTTCCTTTTTGAAACAGAATACCGGAGTTTGTACAGTGATTTCCGGACTACCGGAGAATCAGTTTGATTTCCGGATAGTCCGGAAAAAAAAACGGAGGGGTGGCAAGCCTACTTTCATGGTATACTCCATTATAATGAGGAAAAAAACAGAAGCCTTCCACATTTCTACAATCATGCTAAAGTTACACTACTCGATAAACGTGGTAAGAAAAACACAACTAAAAACTACAGACTGATAATTCTGCTTTTGTTGCCCAAGATTCTCAAGTCTGTGGTCCATGTACAGCTTATTTACTTCTTAAATAACTGGACAAATGTGCTGAATGGAAATTTTTCTGCGAAAGTACAATACATGCACTTACCCTGATCAAACATCATTGCGAAAAATATATCAGTGCCGAACTGCATGAATAAATACTTCAATAACAAGCTAACGGCAACTCACACTGCCTAAGAAAGGTGACGTAAATGCGTCAGCCTGACTACTATTTCCTAACTAACAATGCAGGTGACCTTAATTGGACTAGTAATACTGGACTTTTTATCAGATCTGGTGTTTTTTGGGCTCAGAGATAAACAGAACATTACACAGAAACTGCAAGGAAATCAGGTCTGAGGCAACAAAGTATACAAACTGGAGTGCATTGCTATGCCGGGAACACTTAACATTATTGAGTGGCTTAGATAGACAGTGGCCCATATACTCCCCAAACAAACTGAATGACATGCATTTTGAAGGAAACGGCATTGATTATTGTTAAAACCTTATTACTACTTCATAACTAACAATGCAGGCGACCTAAAAGGCACTAGTAATGCTGCTAGGAAATAAAGTGTGAGGCAACAAACTATGCAAAGTATGAAAACTGGAGTGCATTGCTATGCCGGGAACACAACGTTATTGAGTGGCTTAGATAGACAGCGGCGCATATACTCAACAGACTATCAACTGAATCACATGCATTTGGAAGGAAACAGCACTGCTTACTGCATTGCATTAATGGCAATGATTATTGTTAAAGCCTTACTACTACTTCCTAACTAACAATGCAGGCAACCTTAATTGCAGTAGTAATACTAGACTTTTTATCAGATCTAGTGTTTCTTTTTTTGGGGGGGGCTCAGGGATAAAAAAAACATTACACAGAAACTGCTAAGAAATTTGGTGCGAGGCAACAATGTAGGCAAAGTATGCAAACTGGAGTGCATTTCTATGCCAGGAACACAATGTTATTGAGTGGCTTAGACAGCATGCTCATATACTCTCCAGACAAACTGAATGACATGCATTTTGAAGGAAATGGCACAGAAGCAATTTCTCCTTTCACATTTTCTGCACTTATTTAAGATTTGAGTGAGTAAATATTGTGTGCATCTCTGAATCTCTGCAGTAGTTGTTAGACTGCTGTGAAATTCCTTTGTTAAGTGTTAAATAGCTTGGGGGTTTCTGCTAGCATTAAAATCTGTCTTGGTTAGATTTCTAGTAATCATTTTAAATCGAGCTGCTGGCTACTGCGACTTCTCTGCATACATCAACTGGACATAAGCTGATTTAAGTATATTTTCTGCACTTATTTAAGATTTGAGTGAGTAAATATTGTGTGTATTGCATTCAGTAAATATTGCGTGTGTCTCTGTATCTCTGCAGTAGTTCTCCACCCCCCTCCCTGTTTCTTGTTGTGGTGTAATCTTGGGTGGCTTTGGAATTGCCCGCCCCTGCTGTAAATCTCTTTTTGCACACTCCTCCTGGACCCATCTCATTCGCTCACTTAGCTGAGTACAGTGAGATCATATTTTGATTTTGGATACTCCTACCAGTCCCATCTCCTCTGCCTTGTACAGAGAGAGCACTTGGGAAGGGCATTCCCCTAATGTATCTTAATCTGCTCTGTTTCCCCCATCTCAAAAAGAAAAAAAAAAAAATTTTGCACTTCATCTGCCTCACTGTATTTGTGTTTCTTCCTACTTTATTACCTTATTTTGCTTTTGACTCTTTTAACATTTTAAAGTGGAACCTGCGTGTTGAGAGACAGCCTTACAAGACTATCTGCAAATATATAGAGCTGAGTATATTTTTTGTATTATTCTGTATTATAGAGCTAAATTGTTGCTTAGATATCTGTTGTCTTACTGATCTGCAAATATACAGAGATCAGTATATATTTTTTTGGTTTTATAATATGCACTCCGATTCCTCACATCTCTGTTGAAACTGGTCCCCCCACCCCGTTCTTGGTTGTAGTTTAAATTTGGTGGCTTTTGCAGTGCCCGCCCCACTGTAGATTTGATCTAGGACACTCCCCTAGTCCCATCTCTTTACCGCATTCTACCTAATAAACCCTTTCTGCACTTGCTTTTAGTCCTTTTTAATTTAATTACATTTTTTCAAACTGTGTGTGGACCAATATTGCTACATACTCAAGTGTGCTAGCTTACACTGCATGTGAATTGTTTTTACTACTGTTTTTGCTACTTTTCTGAAAAAAAAAATTACCTGCTTTTACTGTATTTGTGTTTCTTCCTACTTTATTTTGCTTTTGCGTCATCTTAAAAGTACTCAATTGTATTTATTACTGCTTGGTGTACCTCATTCTAAGCCTTTTAGTTTAAGCACATGGGCTTCAGACCAGTTGTTCTACATTAAGAAGGTTTGTGGTCTGCACTGTGGTGGCAGAACAGGTAGCTTACATCCTTCTAAGTTGGGAACTGCTGATTGAGGGCTCAGTGTCTGTTATTCTAAAAGTGTATTAATTCTTGTTTAAGCACTTGGCTTCAGGCCAGTTATTTTACATTAGAAGGGATCGTGGTCTGCACTCTTGTGGGAGGAGAGGCTGGACTCTGCCCTTCTGAGCTGGGAATTTCTAGTTAAAGGCTTATAGTGCCTGCATATTTGAACTGCTTCTTACTGAAATTGGTACACCTTGTTTGCTGTAGCATAGACTAGATCCAGGCCTGCTGAATCTAGTTTTGTTTGTATAACTTGAGCAATAACCCAGGCATTCTTTAAAGTATTCAATTGTATTTATTACTGCTTGGTAGTAACTTGATTAAAGTGTAGCTATCATTCTAAGTCTTTTGGATTAAGCACTTGGGCTTCAGACCAGTTGTTTTACATTAGGAAGGTTTGTGGCCTGCACTGTGGTGGCAGGACAGGTATCTTACATCCTTCTAAGTTGGGAACTGCTGATTGAGGGCTCAGTGTCTGTTATTCTAAAAGTATATTAGTTCTGGTTTAAGCACTTGGGCTTCAGGCCAGTTATTTTACATTAAGAAGGTTCGTGGTCTGCACTCTTGTGGGAGGAGAGGCTGGACTCTGCCCTTCTGAGCTGGGAATTTCTGGTTAAAGGCTTACAGTGCCTGCATATTTGAACTATTTCTTACTGTAATTAGTACACCTTGTTTGCTGTAGCATAGACTAGATCCAGGCCTGCTGAATCTAGCTTTGTTTGTATGCTTGTTGTTTGTTTGCTTGTTATTTCCCTGAAACGCTAATTCCACCTAAAAGCCTTGCTTTTCAGCACTTCTGTGGATCCTTAGTGATATCTGCATTGCTTACTGTACTTATTTCCTTGTTTCACTTGAAAGAAAGTTACTGTTTGTCGTTTTTGCATTTAAGTTACCTGGCACTTGCCCACTAAAGCAATTATACAAGTCAGCACTAAAAAATTAAAAGCACTACACCCTCACAAATTCCCCTTGAGTACCTTGTTCCCCATTAGCCCCTTTTTTTTCAATTATAAAGGAATTCCCAATGCTATTCTAGCATGTCCAAAGATCAGTTGTCAATCTCCTCTCCGGTCCAGCTGGTGAATCTGGGAATCTTGAGGCAATGTTACAACTGCCCATGTACACAGACAACCCTCTCCTCCTCCCAACAAATTCCAACACATGTGAGAGATGCAACCATATAGCCATACTGGAGGCTAAGCTCTCTCAACTCAGTACTGGCGTAACCAGTCAGGAGGAGAAGGAAACCACACTCACTACAATTCCAGTCTCACATAGACCTACCACGACAGCAAACCAAACACATAAACACACAAAAACATACTCGGAGGCTTTAAATAAAAATCTGCCTAAGCAGCAGAGACCTCCAAAGCAGACACCCAAGCAACCGCTACCCCAAAACAAAACACGTACAACACATAGCTCACAAAGCCAGTGTGCCGAACAGTCACAGCCCTTACAGCTAAACAACACACCTGATACACTTGTAATAGGTGACTCTTATCGTCAGGCACACTGACATCCAGCTCACCAGGCTGAACAAGGAGCAGATCACGGAGAGCTGCCTGTCGGGCGCCAGGATCTGCCACATAACACAAACACTCAGGTCACTCCAAGGCAAGTACAAATATGACTCAGTCATTGTCCATGCTGGTGTGAATGACCTGAGACGTACCTCCCTGGACTACATGAAAATAGACATAGAGGAGCTCTCGGAGCATGTAGCCCAGGCCGGTATGACCCTGACCTCGAGTAGCATCTTACCCTCACCAAAAATTATGCCACAATATGAAGACAAGATGATCAATTTCAACAATTGGCTTAAGTATTGGTGTCATTCAAAGGGGATCCAATGCCTGTCTGCCTGGGATGACATGCTAGACAAGCCACAATGCTTTGCTAGGGACAGGTTGCACCTGTCACCCCTGGGCTTTCGGATACTGGCAAAGGCTCTTGCTACCCCCATATTGCCTTTTTAGGCAAGGCTCAAAAGACAAACCCACCTCCATAGGTATCACAAGGGATAAGAAACTAAGAGTAATGCTACTCAACGCCAGAAGTCTAAACCTCAAGATGCACGCACTCGAAACTCTCCTTAGCATGGAGAACATCGATATCTGTGCAGTAACAGAAACCTGGTTCAAGGCTCCCGAGAGCACCCCAGCACTATCAGGTTATACCTCATACCATGATTTTCGGCCCCAAAACTTGGACCGAACCACAAAAGGAGGGGGAGTATCAATATTCGTCAAAGATACCCACACCTCCAGGTTGGTGGCACAGCACAAAGCATCAGAGACTATCCATATGCAACTAACAGTGGGTAAAACTGCCTTCCAGTTTATAGCCTGCTACAGACCACCCTCCCAAACCCAGGAACCCCACTCGGTCTTCCTGAGAACACTGGAAAACATGAAGGTCTCTCCAAACACCATTATATAGAGCGACTTCAACTACCCAAACATAGACTGGGAGCATTACTCTAGCTCCAACACCCTAGTCCAAAGGTTCCTACAATTTATAAACTCAAATGCTATGGAACAACTTGTTACCACTCCCACAAGAGGGGAAAACATACTGGACCTGATCATCACCAACATGGGGACTATTCTCCAGACCAGAAGTGTATCCCTCATTGGTAAGATCAGACCATAAACTAATCTCACTGGATATTCACATCCCGACTCCACCCCCTGCCCTGAAAACCACAGTGAAAAACTTCTCTAATGCAAATTTCACACTCCTCAAAACCAAGGTGGAATCCTTCAAAGCGCCCGGGCCTGTGGAAAATACGGCCCAGACCGCAGAATCCTTTATAAACGCATTCTATGAACACCTTCAGGAATGCATGGATCATGCAATCCCAAATAAAACCAAGTCCCAATCCTCCAAAGGCAGACGTCCTGTCTGGTGGACCCCAGCCATAAACAAAACTATACAATAGAAGGAGGAAGCTACTACATGATAGAGCAAAATCCCAAAAAGGGAAGGCATCTCTTATCAGTATTAGCAAAAAACTACGGGCACTCATAAAATCGTCTAAGGCCAGCTTCGAGAGAAAAATTGCACAGGACACTAAGGATAATCACAAGGCTTTCTTAGTTATGTTAGGAACCTGGGTAGGAATTCCCAGATATTCTCAGAATTAGTCCAAAATGACAAAAAATACACCGAACCCACAGACATTGCCAACATCCTAGCTGACAGGTTCAGAGCAAACTCCCCTCCCACCAAAGGGCAAATATCTATCCCAGCAGAGTGCTGCCCCCGTGACATCTCAGATGCTCAGGTAAGAGCTGCCCTCTCCAAAGCAAAAAACACCCCCCTCCCCCCCAAAAGGAGAGATATCTATACCAAATGATTGTAGCCCCCCAAACATCTCTAACGCCCAGGTGAGAACTGCTCTCTCAAGGCAAAGAACACAGCATCCATGGGACCTGATGGTGTCCCGGCTGTGAGCTCCACGAATTAAACCCACAGTTAGGACAGCTGTTTAATCTTAGTCTCACCTCCGGATCGACTGTGGTCCCACTTCACAAAGGCGTGCCTCCACCACCCTGGCCCATTAGCTTGACAAGCCTTATCTGTAAAGCCATGGAGAGGATCATAATGGATCTCATAAATAAAGACATAGGGAATTTGCAGACTTTGGATCCAACCCAGTTTGGCTTTGTCAAAGGCAGATCATGCCTTTTAAACTTGGTTGACTTTTCGAAACAGTCACCAAGGCCATTGTGAGGAAAGGCAGTCCATACAGCCTACCTAGACCTGGCAAAGGCTTTTGATACAATACCCCACTCGGGTATCATTGAAAAACTCATCAACTTAAATGTAAACCCATACATTACAAGATGGGTTGCAAACTGGCTGAGTGACAGAACCCACAGGGTCAGAGTTGCTGGCACCATGTCAGACTCAAAGCCTGTCACAAGTGGTGTCCCACAGGGCTCAGTCCTGGGCCCACTCTTGTTTGGCACCTACTTTTCTGAAGTATAAGCAAACACAGGAGGGTTATGGCTGACAAAGTTTGCAGATGACTGCAAACTGGGTGCCGTGAAAAAAAAACATCTGACACAGATATCCTTCAGAAGGGTCTCACAGAAATGGATAACTGGTGCCAGAGCCATGGCCTAAAGTTAAATGCCAAGAAATGCATAGTCATACCCTTCGGGAAAAACAAAGGTTACCTAGCTACCATATAGGTGGCAATCCACTGATCACAGAAGAAGTTATCAGGGACCTGGGGACCCAGGTTGACAGTAGCCTTCATTCGACACTCATATTGCTAAAGTAGTTAGGAAGACCTTCTACATTGCCCACCTTATCATGAAGGGATTCACATCTAGATCAAGGGAGGTCATAGTCTCCCTATACTCATCACTCATCAGACCAATGATTGGAATGTATCTGACCCGACACTTGCAGCAGCTGGAGAGGCCACGAAGTTCCTCACCAAAAGGATAAAGGGTCTCAAAATCTGTCTTATGCTGCCCGACTGAAAGAACTCCAGCTATATTCAGTTGCTTACCGCTTGCTCAGAGGTGACCTGTGCTGACATACAAGGCCATGTCAAACCAAGATTTGATGAACATGCTTCATCTCAAAAAATCTAGATCCCTCAGAGCCACAAGGGGAGACTTAAACCTCTCGACGGTTATTAATAGGACGTGCTGGAGGGATAGATTCATCACCCAAAGACTCCCTATGCTGTGGAACAAAATCTCAGTATATGTGAGGCAGAGCACCTCGCTGGCCTTGTTCAAGAGGAATCTTGACCAATGGATGGGAGATCGCAGATACACCCCAGGGGTTACCTCAGTGTCACTGCTTTCGACAGAGGCACAAAAAAATAATGGGCATAGTTTCTCCAAAACTAAAGGGGGTGCGTACCAAAAAACTACTAGCTAGGCTTGTAAATGCCCTCGGGCAGATAGCCTAGTATGAACCTATGAACCTATCAATGGGACCAGACGGTGTCCCAGGCTACAGCCTACATGAACTCCAAGAAGAGCTAAACCCAAACATAAAACTACTGTTCAATCTCAGCCTTACTACAGGATATGTACCCAAAGAGTGGCGTACAGCAACAGTGGTCCCTCTCCACAAAGGTGGTGCCTCAACGGATCCTGGAAACTATCGCCCCATAAGCCTGACTAGATTGGTCTGCAAAGCTATGGAAAGGATCATCATGGACCACATAAATAAAGATAATGGGGACCTACAGACACTGGATCCTACCCAGTTTGGCTTTGTTAAGGGCAGATCCTGCCTCTTAAACCTGGTTGATTTCTTTGAAACAGTCACTAAGGCCATTGACGAGGGGAAGGTGGTCCACACAGCCTACCTGGAACTCGCAAAAGCCTTCGATACAATACCCCACTCGGGCATTATAGATAAGCTCACCAGCTTAAAATATAAACCCCTATGTCACTAGATGGGTTGCAAATTGGCTCAAGGACAGAACCCACATGGTTAGAATTGCTGGAGCCATGTCAGACTCCAAACCAGTTACAAGTGGCGTCCCAAAAGGCTCAGTCCTGGGACCTCTCTTGTTCGGTATATATTTCTCGGCGGTACAGGCCAACACGGAAGGACTGTGGCTGACCAAGTTTGCAGATGACTGCAAACTGGATGCCATAATCGACACTCCAGCCGACACAAGCATCCTCCAAAAGGGCCAAATAGAAACAGACAACTTGTGCCAGAGCCATGGCCTCAAGCTAAATGCCAAAAAGTGTATAGTCATCCCCTTTGGCAAAAACAAAGTGCCCACAAATTACCACATAGGTGGTAATCCATTAAGTACAGAAGAAGTAATTAGGGACCTGGGGACCCAAGTTGATCGCAATCTCTCATTTGACAACCACGTGGCCATAGTGGTTAGAAAAACATTTTATATAGCCCACCTAATCATGAGGGGATTCACATCTAGATCAGGGGAGGTCATCGTGCCTCTTTACTCATCCCTCATCAGGTCCATAATTGAGGACAATGCCCCTTTTGGGATGTACCTTACCAGACACCTGCAGCAACTGGAAAGACCCCAAAAGTACCTCACCAAGAGGATCAAAGGGCTCAAACAGATGCCATATGCTGCCCGGTTAAAGAAACTCCAGCTCTACTCAGTGCCATACCACCTGCTCAGAGGCGATCTGTGCCTGACGTATAAAGCCATGTCCAACCCGGAATTAATGGACATGCTGCACCTCAGAAAATCCAAATCCCATCGAGCTGCACGCTCGAGACTTGAACCTCAGCACTGAAATAAATAGGACATGCTGGAGGGACAGATTCATAACCCAGAGGCTCCCTTCACTCAGGAATAAAATCCCAGTTCAGGTTAGGCAGAGTCCCTCATTGACTCTCTTCAAGAGGAATCTTGATGAGTGGATGGGAGATCGTAGGTTTACCCCGGGTATCACTTCTGTGTCACTGTTAGACAGAGGCACAGTATACTAACCTCGAAAAAGGGTATAGCAAAATTATTTTAAAATGGGTGGCGAAAGCCAAACACACTCTGGCTAGGCTTATAAATGCCCTAGGGCAGATAGCCTAGTATGAACCTATGAACATGTAGCCTGTTCTCAAAAGTATTGAAAGCTGTCAAACCGGAGTGCAATTCAATGCAGTGAACACTTACCTTATTGTGGATTGGAATATCTCAATTGCTTTTCAGGGCTCCTTGCTGCTGAGCTGTTAAGTTATTGCTGGTTTTTGCAAACGGTGCACAGAAAATGTTCTGTTACAATAGATGGCTCCAGTAGCAATATAGAAGATCCCAGGAAAAGAAAGGGAATTGGTACTGGAGGACCCTCTATTTATTGTCACAGAACAAGGAAAGTTAGGTCTGGGGGATGGGGGGGTTGTTTGGCAAGTGGCAGCTTGGATTGCAAGAATCCGATTGGCTGCCACCACTTGCTTCCTAGAAAATCTATAGAATCGGCTTGCTGTGATCACAAGCAGATACGCAGTCCATGGCAAGCTGATTTTCTCCAAAATGTTAAATACGAATACGGTGTTACTCCACAGTGAAAATGAAGTTGACAAGGTACCTGACAAAGTTCAGGTACTTTTCAACTTAATTTCCATCAGTGGAGTTAAAAACAGAATGAGAATTTACCTGTGCTTGTGGAAGGCATTCGGGTGAAACAACATACATTTCCAAGCGCCTCAGACAGCGCTCGGGTGTAAGCACTAAGGCACCCTGAGAAGGTACTCGGGGTTAATGAGTTGGAACCTGCTTGAGGAACAGATTTGTCACCCAGAGGTTACCACACCTTTGGAACAGACTCCCACTTCACATCAAACAGAGCACCTCATTGGCGCTCTTCAAACCCAATCTGGACAGCTGGATGAGTAAGCGTAAATTAACACTGGGGTTCCATCTGTGTCCCTCTTGGACAGGGGCAAGAGGCTAGGCTTGTAAGGGCCCTTGGGTAGTTAGCTTAGTACTTCCTATGACCTTATGTATTTGTAAACACAAGTGTAATAATTACAGGAGATTTCAATTGTGACTTAAGAGGAAATAAAAAGAAGACAGTAAAAGATGTAAAACAGCTGATAGAAGTAGGAAAATTGACTATACGAATAATAAAACATGGACTGACAGGAAAGGTACTTCAAAATCTAAGATAGACTGTTTTCTGGCATCAGAAAGGATATGTATAATGAAAGAAGAAACTATTACAACAGGTTTCTCGCAACATTTGGCAATACGGTTGAAAAAATATCATAATAAAGAGCATATAAAGATAGGAAAGGGTATGAAAAAAAAGAAAAGGAATGGGATGAAACGAAAAAGGAAAGAAAGATAATCAATTATGGAAGGATCATATTACTATGAAAGCATTTAAATGTTAAATGGTCAGGATGGTGGAGTGCTTTTAAAAGAAAATATAAAGATAGTTATTTGTGGCAGATAAAGAAATGCAGTAATATGCAATAATACACAGAGATGCAATGAATAATTCAGAAAATTAACAGAGATTATTATGAAAATAAAATTGTAAGAAAAATTATGGGAAATTAGAGAATTACTGTATAAACAAATGCGTTTTTGTGAGGAATAAAAGTAGAAGTTTCACCTTATTTATTTAAGACAGTGAAGGAGGACAGTAGCATAAGGAGAGAAATAAAAGATAAAGAAGGTAACACAAGGAAATGTCAGCAACAAATTATGGAAATCATTGTACAATATGTGGAAGAAATGTTTAGCAAAAAAAGAGCCATAGTAAAAAGATACAGGAAGTAAAAATAATTCTGAACAAATTAATAAAGGATTTGAAAATGAGATCAGACTATATGAATTAGAAAAAAGTGTTTAAACAGTTAAAAGTAGAATCAGCACCTGATCTGGATGGTATTGGGTTTGAAATGTATAAAAATCTAGAAAGATTGTAGGAAAATTATTAAATATGTGTATTCAATGAATGGTTAAACGAAGGATTAAAATACAAGGAATATGTGTAGCAGAACTTTAAAATGTATATGGAAAAAGGGAGAAAAACATATTAAAAAAATGGAGACCGATATTTCAGAATAATACAGACATAAGATATTTCTGAAAATAATATAAATGAGATTTGAGAATGAGATGGGATATGTAATGGAAGAAAGTGTATAAAGTATGAGAGGAAAGGGTGCCAAGAATTATTAATTATTGTGAGAGAAATTATGGATTACATAAACAGAAAGAAAGAAGATATAAAACTTATAGTAGGTGGTGATAAAGCATTTGACTCAATACACCATGACATACTGTGGAAAATAATGGACATGTATAATGTTAACAATAAAATCAAGCAAATGCGTAGAAATGCTTATTAGCATAATAAAGTAAGAGTCTTGGTCAATGGAAGGCTAAATAAAGAAATGGTTATGAATAATGGTATAAGATAAGGGTGTCCTATTAGCAGTAGTTTATTTGTTTAAATCACAAACAATAGTTATAGAGGTACATCAGAAAATGAAGAATGCAGATTATAAAATTAAAATGGACATTGAAATTCCAGTTATGATGTCATATGCAGATATTATAACAATGAAAAAACAGAATGGATGAGAGAAGTTATTTCCTATTTAGTTTAAAGTTTAAAGGAAAGAGTTATGATGCTTAATAAAGAAAAAAATAAAGGAATGGGTGACGTAATAAAAAGAGTAGGTGTACAATCTTCAGCCATGTAGTAGGACAGTGTCCCCCCGGGTGCGCAGTAGCAAGTCCCACCTAAACTACTCCCACTACCCAACAGCCGGTGATGTTTTTTAATTAGGAATGAATATTCATAGTGAAGTCTTCACTGGCTCCATGAACATTCATGTGGCATTTGGCATGTTAGCAGGGGGGAAGATAAAAGGAAAAAATAAAAAAAACTGCCCCCCACATCCCTGCTGAATAAATACACCAACTCTGAGGGGAATGGGAAAAATCTGCATTCCACACAGGACCACAATCCACCCACTCTGCACGTCACACCCACTTCTGTGCAGACCAGAACCGAAGGAGTGTTGTACTTATAATGCCCAATTTCCAGAGAGAAAATATATACGCTGGGATAAATTTTGATAAACAAGAAAAGAAGGTGGCATGGTGATAGTATAATAATAATAATAAAAAAAAATTTGTATATTATTATGGAGAAAATTTGCCGATAAATTTCCATTAGCATAGTTAATTAATTCAGTTTTAGTGAAATGTGTGCAGTGCTGCTGTCATTATAAAAAAATGTTATTAGAAAATATTCTTCTATTTTTAATGGATTTTGATTTAAATTATGTTAGAGGCATGTATTATATAATAAGGCAGGACAGGTATGAGGTACAGGAGGAGGATTAGGGTATGCTGCTGTAAATCCAATAGCTATGCTGTTTCCAAAAAATATTAAAAAAAAAAAAATGGAAAATTGTAAAGTATAAGGAATTCTGGGAAAATATAAGAAATAAAATAACAAAATAACATTTAATGAAGAAATACAGAATTATTAACAAAAGGCACAGTGGTGCAGTGGCTAACATTGTTGCCTCACAGCAAGAGGTTCTCTGGTTCGATTCCTGGCTGGGGTACCTTCTGTGTGAAGTCTGCATGTCCTCCATGCATTTGTGTGGGTTTCCTCTGGGTACTCCTGTTTCCTCCCACATTTTAAAGACCTGAATCTGGAGCGCGTCTCCCTGGGCCTGCTCTGAAAATTGGCTCGTTCCAAGTTGGACTTTCCCGGCCCACAAATGTTAAATAAATAAATTAATAAAGACTGATGAAGTGGAAGAAGAGAGAAAAACATGGTATAAGGAAATTTTATTGTATTAATCTAGGGGAAAATATTCCAACAGTAAAGATTAAAGCAATTAAAAAAAGAAATAAATGGTGCAAACTTAATGAATGCCAAGATTTTTTGTGGAGACTGGGAATAAAGAAATGACATCTAAAGGCAAATATGCCTTACAAAAAGAAAAGAGAAAGAATATGTTTGTATTGTGGAGAAGAAACAACAGAACACGTTTCCCGAAATGGTAAGAAAGTTAAAAACACTGCGGAATAAATTGTATATAGAATTGTTTTTTACATTTCAAAACTATCAACGCTATAAATATGGATATGATTTAATAAGGATATTATTAAAAAAAATGAAAATAGATTATGCTAAACTATTTTATGTAGTTTGGGTATTACAGAACAAAATAATTAATGAAATCATGTTTAATAGAAACTGGATATTGTCATTATTAAAGTAAATTAGTGAACTGTTATGGAAAAAAGGTGGGGGTTGATAGACATGAAGGGCAAGTCTGAAGCGTAAAATATGAAAATGATTGTATAAATTTGTTATATGCATCTACTTCAATAGATCAAATGTACAGAAAAGTGAAATTTAAATTCACACGATGAGAAGACGAGAATGTCATAACAACGAACATTTACCATGGTGAAATTAGGAAGAACGAAAAGGAACTTCGCATGCCACCCAGCACTCAAACTACCGAGTGGAGATCACGCAGAGTTCACAAACAACAGATGCATCATTTAAACACAGAAACAAAGTAAGTTTTTCAATGCTTCTGTATGGAGATTGCAGTACAGTGAGGACTGGGAAATTTACCATTTTCTCCACTGTAGTGTGATCTCGAAGTTAGTATATACTTGTTGTGTCTTTCGGCTTTTCCCGGTTAGGGGTCGCCACAGCGGAACTCCGGTCTGCTAATGACTGGCAGTAGATTTTTACGTGCCAAGTTGCCAGCTCTGACGCACAACCTTCAACGAAGGTACGCCCATTCACCCATGTCTCCACACAGAAGACATGTTAGCTGAGAATCGAACAGGACAACGTCTTACTGTGAGGCGACAACGCTACCGCAGCACCACCACCGCAGTACTCGAAGTTAGTATATACTAAATGGTCTAAAACAGGACCCAGCTGAACAACTTGGCACACTCTTCAACCACAGTCTAAATATTGGCTTTGTCCAGCAGAGTGGAAAACAGCAACAGTAATTCCCTTGCACAAAGGGGGTCCCATCAGCCAATCCTGGCAACTAAGACCCATAAGCTTCTTTGGCCCTCCTCAAGAGGAACCTTGACAATTGGATGGGAGATAGGAAATTCCCCCCGGGGATCACGTCAGTCGCCCTACTAGACAGGGGCCCAGGGAAGTAAATACTGTGGGCAGAAATATCCAGGGAATTGCTATGGCTAGGCTTGTATAGGCCCTAGGGCCGAAAGCCTAGTACTGACCTATGAACCAACCTTATCAGCAAGGCCATGGAGAGAATCATCATGGACTTTACCAATAAAGTCATAGGTGACCTTCAGTCTCTTGACCCGACCCAATTTGGTTTCATTAAGGGTAGAGCAGGCTTATTAAACCAAAGCCCTGGATGAAGGCAAAACAGTACATATAGCCTACCTTGACTTGGCCAAGGCTTTTGACAGAATTCCCCACTCAGGCATCATTGAGAAACTCACCCAGCTGAGAGATTTTTGAAAGTTATAAAAAAGAAATATGGAGATAGGAAAGAAAGAGAGATTTGATATAATGCAATATTTATACAAAGGCGAAAGCCAAATATAAAGAAGGCAGCCCCAAAGATACTCAAAGAGAAATACAGGCAAAGGCATCCACATATGGAACATTTCACAAAAAAAAATATTACAAAGTGGGAATGTAGAAAACTATTAGCAACGTAGTTGAAGTTATGGAGTGCCTGCGAAGTGAAGGATTTGGTGTTGAAGGTCTAACACAGGTTACATCACAGCGTGATGGAATGAGTCCCCAAAGTAAGGAGAAACAAGAAGATCAGGAGACACATGAAGAAGAAATATGGACATTGAAGAGAAAAAGAGATTTAATATGGTGTACCATCTATGCAAAGGAGAAAGAAAAACTAATCAATATAAAAAGAGCAGCACCAAAGATATTTGAAGAGAAATACAAGCAAAGGAATCCGGACATAGAAAACTTTACAACACAAAAATAAGACGACAAAGAGGAAAAGTAGAAAAGGAGATTAGTAATGGAGAAGTTAAAGAAACAGAAACTGAGGTTATGGAGTACCTGCAACGTGAAGGATTCAGTGTAGAAACTCTAATTCAGAAAGCACCAAAACAGGATAGAGCAATGGACATCCAAATTAAAGGAAATCCAATGGAATGCGAAACACTGGGTCAGGTGCCAGATGAAGATATTTTGGATCCTTCACTTGAAGCTGGACAGCAAGGGAATGAACAGAAAACTGTGGAAACTCTGATGCAGCCAATGTTGAGGAGTGATGGTCCAGTGAGTTCCAATATGACAGAGTAACAGATGGCAAAGTGCCACAGGAAGATGCTATAGAATGCCCACAGGAAATGGAAAACAAAAAATGTGCCCTCAGTTTTAATGTTCCAGGCAGTTAGCTGCAGAGTTTTCAGGTTTGGATGCAGGATGCTGTAGTTGTTCTGTGTTAACATTAATAGGATCAGGAAGTGAGTGTCCATATTTGTTCAGACACTCCTCAGCAGTGGGTACCAATGTTGCCTTGGTTCCCGGTGACATGCTCCCTCAGCAGTGGGCACTACTGCCGTTCCTTGGCCAGTCTGGAGCTATCCAGAATGATCCTTGGACGGGTTCCTCTTTGATCTTCAGAAGCACTTGTGCATCAAGGTAATTAGAATCGTATGCTGTCAGGTTTTTCCAACTGAATGATAGAGGTCCACCTTCCAAGCAGAGGTGGGTGGTAGGTCACTCCTTTCCTTAGCATCAAAGGAAGTGGTGGAATGCGTGATGCCGTCGCGGCTTTTTCCAACTGAATGATAGGGAGTCCACCTTCCAAGCAAGTGGGTGGTGGTCCTTGTGCAGAATTTCTTTGTAGCTGATTGGTTGAGTGGGGATGCAAACTGGAAGTCTATTTGAGGTAATCCCCATTCTCATGTGATGGTTTTGAAGATGTCGGATGAAGCATCCATTCGTGGGCATCCATTGATTCCTGTAATATGTCTGCTAGAATGTTTTTCTTTTCCTGGTACATAAATTGCTTGTAAGTGAATGTGTTGTAGCTGAGGCCCACATCCATAGGTCCAGTGCCAGCGACAGAGGATACAGATGGGGCCTCCTGTTTGTTGATGTACCACACTGCTTTGTGGTGTTGTCTGTTCCTTATCATCAACTGGCCTTCTTCTTGGAGAAATGGTCTGAATGACTGGATTGCCAATTTTGCACCAGCATTTCCTTTAGATTTATGTGGCGCAGCGGAGTCTTGATCCATAAGCCTTGTATGCACTTGTCCAGCATGTGCCCCCCCCAACCGAGGTCCTACAGGGCATCTGTGGTGATGGTTTTGCTTGGTTTGGCTGTTGCAGGGCAATCCACCTGTGTTTTGGTGGCAGGCCTGAGCCCACCATAGGAACTCTTGTTTCCAGACATGGAATTATTGGAATTTTGGTCTCTAGAGGCTGTGCTTGTGTTGGGACCACAAATTCTTTAAGTACACTGTAGCTTTCTCATATACAGTCTGGCATGAGGGACAGGAGGTGTGGGATGCCATGAGAAGCCTAGAGCTTGCAGTGCACTGCAGTACTTTTCTGCAGTTAGATGGTTCTGCTTAGTTGGTGCCAAGAAGTAGAGAGGTGATTGCTCTTCGCTTTCTGCAGTTAGGAATGCCATTTGTTTTGATGTGTC
Organism: Protopterus annectens; assembly: GCF_019279795.1. NCBI lineage: Eukaryota > Metazoa > Chordata > Ceratodontiformes > Protopteridae > Protopterus > Protopterus annectens. The sequence goes on from NC_056745.1 coordinate 20,240,597, forward strand.
CAGCTCTGCACCCAGGAAAGGTTATTCTTTGGGATGGAGTCATGTGACTTTATGATGACATTATGTCCCAAGGCTTTGGCAGGTAAATGACTCTTTGTAAAGTCTTCTATTAGCTTGCTTTTGTTGTCCGACTTGTATCGGGCAGTGGTCAGGTAGGGATAAATCTGGATCTAGAGTCTGCAATGAGCAATTATGATAATTACTGATGCCAGGCATTTCCGTGAACACTCTCCGCTTAGCAGATGCTTCAAAGGGCAATGCTGAAAATTTGATACGTTCCGATCCCGCAAGAAATCTGAGGTATCTTCTGGCAAATTGGTCTTATGGGACGCAGCAGGTGCATGCCTCCTGAGATCTAGAGTTACCAGCCAAGAGAATTCCTGCCCAGCATGGGAAGAAGCTGCCGAAATCGCATTGAAATTCCTGAAACAACAAGTAGAATGTGTTTAAAGGCGGATGAACACTCTGGGCGCAGTAGATGAAGCCAAGGGCAATGCTGAGGGAGTGATAATGTTCTGCAGTCCTGCAAGAAGTCACAGGGTATCTTCTGCAAATTTGAATTATGGGGACGTGCAGGTATGCCTCCTTGAGATCTAGGTTACCAGCAAGACTCCTTGCCCAGCATGGGAAAAGCTGCTATGGGGTCCAGCATTTTGAATTTTGGAACAATAAGGAATGTGTTTAAAAATGGTTGGAGTCTAGAATGGGTCTCCAGGTTTGTTTTCTTTCTTGGTACCAGGAAAGTCTGGAGTAAAAATCCCTTTCCTTGCTCCGTAGATGTTTTCCCCTTTTCCACAGCTCCTCATTCTTAACCAAGCTGAGATATTTGCTTTGGAAACTACCAATACGCTGGTAGGTGGTAGGTTTGGCATTCCTCTGCTTCCTTGGTAGAGGTATTAGCAAATGGAACCTGTAACCTTGGTCTATAATTTGCAAAATCCATTTTCTCTTGTGATGCAATGCCAGTTTTTCTGAAAATAGGTTAGCTTTCACCTAAGGAGGTGCTTGTACAGTTGTTCCTGGTAGGCGGTTGCCACTGTCAAAGTCACTGTGATTGAGTTGTTGTAGTGGTGGTGGCTCGTCAGTGCCACCAGCTGGTTGTTACGCCTTGCCATTGGTGTCCTCTGTAGAGGCACCCCTGGATTGGTTCTTTCTGCCCTCTAGAAGGCAGCCTGTTCTGCCTCTGGGTCTTAGAGGGTCGAGGAAGGACCAATTCTTGGAGGGCCAGTTCCTGCTTTAAACCTTGGAGGTTGAACCTGTAGAGAAATCTTTCCCCGGACATGCAGATTTAAGCCTTCTCCTTCCATCTTTTTAGTACCTGCTGAGCTTGAGGGACCAAATAAATTGACCTTGTCCATGGGTGCATCCAAAAGCTTTGATTTGACATGGTCTGGTAATACCCTATTCTTTCAACCATGCATGTCTCCTGATAACTGTGCCAGTCATGGCTGATCTAAGGAAGCCTCCAGTGCATCACTAAGAGCTTCACATTTTAAAGAATGGTTACTAACCTGCTGTATGTTATGTACCATTTCTGAACATACTTTTATCTAAAGATTCTTCAGAGGAAAGCTTTTAGTTAACTGGTCAAGCATTAACTCTTGATATTGAATCATATGAAATTGGCAGTTCAAAGCCTAGCTGACAAGGTAGCAGAAGTGTAAACTTTTTACCCCATCTCTCTGGGACCTGGATTCCCTTTCAGAGGGAGGGGTTTTAGTAAAATACAGCTACTACAGCCAGGTAGAAGTAGCTGCTACAGCTTTGTCCCTGGGAGATAGTCTCTGGATTTGCAAAAGGAGCCTTGTATAAATGGTGATGAGTGTCCCCCCTAGCCAAAACCTTTGAGCTCTTAGCAGGAGCGGAGGTAATGAATCACAGGAGCAGTGCAAGCATCATTAAATGCATCATCTACAACAGAAAGAACTGGAGGTATAGCTAAGGGCCTATGCTGTGGCAAATGTAGAAAGGTTCTAAGCCTTTTTCTGGAGTCTGAGAAATCTTGGCCCTGCCACTGAAATTGTTCCCTCATAGCATGCAAGGTTTCCCCAAAGGAAAATTCCTCAGGTGGAGAGGCTGAAGGAATGGACTCTTCCGCATCAGAGTTCGTGGGGAGTCTTACGTAGGAGAATAAGAAGCCTCAGGAGGGTCTGTGTGTTCTGAGTCATCAGAGGAATCATCAGTGGATACTGGTTCAGGGAGCTCTGCTCTAGGCCTCTTTTCTGGAGGTGGGAGAGAGGACCTGTCTGGATGAGGCTGGGATCCACGAATTAAGGAAATTAGATCCTGAGCCAAAGAAAGCATATGAGAGCTAGTGCTGGGCCTGTGTGAGGGGGGGTTTGGCAGGCACAATTTTTGAAGCTTTGGCTGCTTTAGCCCTGGCAAAGGCCTTAATAGACATGGCTGCAGGAGGCCTAGCAGCTCCACGTGCAGGGGTTGAAATATCCAGGGGAATTGTGTCTGATAATTCCTGAGAAACCGCAACAGAAGGTTGGATTTCAGAAGCCGTTTCTACCAGGTTAGAGGAGGCCTCGGTAGAAGGCATGGTTAAGAGCCTCTGAAGAAAGAACCGCTTGCTCGGTTTCGCCGGTGCCATGGTTCTTACTTTCATGGTTTCAGGCCCGAAGGCTTACATGGGACATGATGCCGGTCCTTTCCTTTTGGTGCAGAAAATTTAGTAGGAGGATCCGGTTTGCTTAAGCAATCAGGCACCGTGATGGACATGAAGTGCGGTCTTCTTCGTTCAACAAATTTCGTGAGTCGGAGGATCCAGCGGCATAATATAAACAAAATCAGGCGAAAATCTGTTCAGCAAACTCCGACCAGCGTCTAGCGTCGTCGATTCACAAAAGCACAGGCTAGACAAGCTGCTACGTCGTGGTCTGGGCCTAAGCAATGAATACAGTAGGAGTGGAAATCCTTATGAGGTATTTGTTTCCCACAAGATAAACAGTTATTCACTTTCTCTGACATCGGCTGAGGCAAGAAAGTCTAGCAGTCCTAACGGGTACCAGCTCCCCAGCTTTAGAAGTCTTGGTAGTATTGGTAGTAGTAATCTCTGGATCTGACCGACCCGACTTCATAACAGCTTCTGCTTCGCCACGCGGCAAGAAAGACTGAGAATGGCGTCGGCTGATGCCTTTATACCGAAGAACTGCAGCGATGACGTCGGGTGAAGTGCGACACCGGCGAAGCGGACCCAGACTTTGGAATCCGGCCGACCGAAGGGCTGCCTGACGACAGGACAACCCATTTGTAAGGACTGCAGATGCATCCTTGAAGGACATCCTGACTGCAGATGCATACCTATCGGACATCTACATTTATGGTAGGTACAAAATTGTACTATGTCCTTCAAGGATGCATCTGCAGTCCTTACATATGGGTAGAATACCATAGCCAATCTGGGGGTGGTAGGATCTAAGAAAAAGATGGTGTAGCTAAAATGCCCTGCAGGACTGCCGTAGCAAAGCCTGCTCTGGATCTGGAATACAAGGGTAAGTTGTAATGCTTGGAAAATGTATGCACGGAGCTCATGTAGCAGCTTCTAAAATGTCCTTGGTAGCCACCCCTCTTAAAAAGGCTGTGGAGGTGGCTGTGGCTCTGGTGGAATGAGGTCTAATGTTAGCTGGCACAGTTCTGCCATGAAAAGAGTAACAGAATCGAATGCAATTCCCTATCCATTTTGAAATTGTCTGTTTGGAAATTGCTTTTCCTTGTACACCAGCAGCATATGCTACAAACAGCTGGTCAGTTTTTCTGTAAGTTCTTAGTTCTGTCCAAGTAGTAGCGTAACTGTCTGTGAATGTCCAGGGTATGCAGAAGTTTCTCCCCTTTGTTTTGTGGATTTGGAAAGAAGGTAGGCAGGTGAATAGCTTGGTTCAATGAGACCCTGGATACCACCTTTGGCATGGATGAAGGATTGGTTCTCAATGAGACTCTGTCCTAATGAAAAATAAGAAATGGTTGTACTGCCATGAGGGCCTGCAACTCAGACACTCTTCTTGCTGAGGTTATGGCCAGAAGGAAGGCCGTCTTCCAAGACAGGAACTGTAGTTCTGAAGATGCTGCTGGTTCAAAGGGAGGTAGAGTTAATTTTTCCAACATGAAGTTAAGGTCCCATGTAGGCACTGGTGGTTTCCTTGGAGGATTGATGTTTTTAATTCCTCTTAGAAACTGCCTTAGGAGAGTATGAGAGAAGACAGGTGGATCAGTATTGTACTCTGCTGAAATTGCTGAAGCATGGATTTTTATGGAAGAGTAAGAAAGGCCATTGTGGAGCATTTCTGCCAAGTATTCCAGGATATGTGCCATGTTCATCACTGTCTCATCTAGGCCCTTTGTGGTGCTCCAAGTGCGAAATCTTTTCCATTTTGCTGAATATGCCTTTCTTGTGGAAGGCCGGCGAGCTTCCATGATGATATCCTTCACTCTCTTGGATAGCTTATCCTGGTGAGGAGTCAAGGTATTCTCCAGGCTGTCAGCTGCAAGGTTTTCAGGCTGGAGTGCAGAGTTTGGTAATTGTGCTGTGTCAGAAGAAGTGGCCATTGTGGTAGAGGCCACGGTTTCGTGCATGACATGCTCTTTAACAGTGGGTACCAGTGCTGTCTCGGCCAGTCCGGAGCTATCAGAATCACTTTTGGCTGCTCTGCCCTGATCTTCAGTAAGACCTTGGTCATTAATGGAAGAGGTGGGAATGCAGACACTGTTAGAGTATTCCAGCTGAGAGAGAGGGCGTCCACTTTCCATACTTGTGGGTGGTATGTCCTTGAGCAGAATTTCTTCAGCTGATGGTTGTGGTGGGAGGCAAAAAGATCTATGTCCGGCCTCCCCCATGATTGTGTTATCTGAAGGAAGATGTCTGGGTGCAGCATCCATTTGTGTGGATCCATGATATTTCTGCTTAGGCTGTCCGCCAGTATATTGTCTTTTCCTGGCACAAACTGGGATTGCAGCTCTATATTGAGTTTTAGGGAAAGTTCCCAAAGATTCATTGCCAGCCTGCAAAGAGGGTAGGAATGGGTACCTCCTTGCTTGTTTATGTACCACATAACTGTGGTATTGTCTGTCCTTATTAGCAGGTGGCCTTGATGCAGAAAGTGTTTGAAGGCCTCGATTGCATGTATCACTGCCAGCATTTCCTTTTGGTTTATGTGCATGTGCAATTCTTTCTGTGACCATAGTCCTTGAATGCATCTGCCCTCCATGTGTGCTCCCCATCCATGGTCTGAAGCATCCGTTGTAATGGTTTGGCTGGTTATTGGTTTGCTGAAGGGCAGACCCCTGTGACTGGCTTGCTTGAGCCCGCCACAGAAATTCCTTTTGAAGGCATGGAATGAGTGGTATCAAAGTTTCTAGGCTGTGACTGTGCTGAGACCATAAACTCCTTAGGTACCATTGTAGTTTCCTCATATGCAGCCTTGCTTGTGGAATCAGAAGAATGCAAGATGCCATGTAACCCAGGGCCTGCAGGATTTTCTTTGGAGTCAGCTGAGTTTGTCAGATTTTCGAAATAATCCGGTAGTTGTCTTTGTTTTTCTTCTGTGAGAAAAGCCATTTTGGTGGTTGTAGCTAGTTTCGCACCCAGAAAAGTTATTCTTTGGGATGGAACAAGTCTTGATTTGTGAATGTTGACTGTGTATCCCAAGGCCTGAAGTAGGCGGATGGCATAATTCAAGTGTTTTACCAAAGTTTGTTGGCTGTCCGCTTGTATAAGGCAGTCGTCCAGATATGGGTATATTTGAATCCCCTGAAGTCTGCAGTGTGCAATTACTGATGCCAGGCATTTCGTGAATACTCTGGGTGCAGTAGATAAGCCAAAGGGCAATGCTGAGCATTGATAATGCTCTGAACCTGCAAGAAATCTGAGGTGTCTTCTGCAACTTTGTCTGATAGGGACATGCAGGTATGCCTCCTTGAGGTCTAGAGTTACCAGCCAAGACCCCTTGCACAGCATGGGAAGGAGTTGCTGTAGGGTCAGCATTTTGAATTTTGGCACAATGAGATAAGTATTCAGTGCGGACAAGTCGAGAATAGGCCTCCATTGTTTTGCTTTTCTTGGGACAAGGAATAGTCTGAAATAAAATCCTTGGCCTTGTTCTGTGAGAGGAACCTTTTCTATAGCTTTCATTTGCAATAGGTTGGAAATTTGTTTCAAAGCCTCTGCCCTTTGATTCGGTGGCAGGTTTGGCATGCCTTTTCTTTTGGGTAATGTATGAAAATGGAACCTGTATCCTTTGTCTATTATTTGCAGTGTCCATTTGTCCCTTGTAATACTGTGCCAGTTTTTTGAGAATAAGGATAGCTTTCTGCCCAAAGGTGCTTCCAACTGAGCCCTGATTGGCGGGGTCAAGGTAAAGTCATTGAGTCTGCCCTTGTGCAGCAGTTGTAGGTCCTGCACTACCTCTCTGGTTAGGAGGCTGCCATTGACGTCCTCTGTAGGAGCCTCTAGCTTGCCCCTCTACCTCTGGCACGCCTGTTCTTGCCTCTTTGAAATCTCTCTGTGTCTGGAAAGGACCAAATCTTAGAAGGCCAATTTCTGCTGAATCTTGGTGGTTGGACCTGGAGAAAATCTTTCATTGTTTATACAGATTTAGCTTTTTCCTCAAACTTCTTTAAGACCTCCTGAGCAGTGGAGCCAAATAACTTTTGCTTTTCCAGTGGCTCATCCAGAAGCTTTGCTTTAACATGATCTGGCAGAGTTTGTTCCTTCAGCCAAGCATGCCTACGTATGACTGCACCTGTCATTGCTGACCTACATGAAGCTTCCAATGCATCATAACCACACTGCAAGAAATGGTTGTTAACCTGTTGGGAGTTATGTACCAGATCCTGAAGTGACTTGCGATCTAGGGGTTCAGGTGAAGACAGTTTTTTATGCAATTCATCCAACAAATATTCTTGGTACTGTATCATATGGAATTGACAATTTAATGCCCTCATAGAAAGAGTGGAAGAAGTATACACTTTTTTACCCCATCTTTAAAGCCCTGGACTCCCTTTCAGAGGGGAGTGGATTTTTAGTAGTGGCAGTTGCAACCCCTTTAGGGCCCTGGGAAATAGTTTCTGGGTCAGCAGAGTGGGCCTTGTAAAGGAAATGATGTGAGTCCGGGACCCTGTAGTATCTATCGGGTTTGACAGGAGCCGGAGGAAGGGAGTCAGGGGTAATGCTAGACTCAGAGTACACATCATCAATGACATTCAAAACAGGAGGAATAGCCAAAGGTCTATGCTGAGGTAAATGCAAAAAAAGTCCTTAATCTCTTCCTGGAGTCAGAGAATTCCTGGCCCTGCCATTTGAAATGCTCTCTCATGGAGTGAAGGGTCTCCCCAAAGGACAGCTCTTCAGGAGGGGAGGCCGAGGGAATAGATTCCTCTGCATCAGAATCCTCGTAGGCCGTAAAGGCCTCCTCCTGGTAGTCCGATAGAGCAGAGCTATCTGAGGCCTCATCAGAGGACTGGGGATCAGTGGGCTCAACCCTGGGCCTTTTGTCTAGAGGAGGTTGAGAGCCCCTGTCCGGATGTGGCTGAGAGCCCTTAATTAAGGAGATAAGGTCCTCAGCTAAACTTAAAATCTGTGAACCTGTAGTGGATCCCTGAGGAATAGCCTTGGGAGGCAGAGATTTTGGCTGTTTAGCAGCTTTAGCCCTAGTGAATGCCTTTATGGACATGGATGCAGGAGGCCTGGCTGCTCCACGTGCTGGCGTAGATTTGTCTAGAGAAATGGTGTCGGATGTTTCCAGAACACCGGTTTCTGAGGGAAATTCTATAACCGACTCAGAAGAGGCCTCCGGGGCAGAGGTTGTCGGTTGTGTGGTTTTAAGCGTGGACGGTCAGTACCAGGACTCGGTTTCAGCGAGACGAGACACTCGCGGTAGGCCTAAGCGTGGTTTCAGCGAAACCAAGGTCCCGTGTCCATGTCGGTCCTTGTCCTTCCGTTTTTGGTTAAATGAGAAGCGGGCGTCTCCGACGGCATATTGTAAAAGAAACTAGCCCCAAAAATTCCTCTGCAAACTCCACGACGCCTAAGAGTCGATTGAAGGAAAGCACAGGCGGTACAGGCCGATATGTCGTGGTCTGGGCCTAGGCAGGAGGCAGTAAGAGTGGAAATCCTTATGAGGTATTTGTTTCCCACAAGTTAAGCAATTATTAACTTTAAGCGTTTGATCTGACATCGGCTGAGGCAAGAAAGAGTCCCCAACGGGTACTTAGCTTTGAAGTCTTGGTAGCTGAAGTTACAGGAGCTGGCCGACCGGCACTTGCGAACTGCTTCTGCTTCGGGCACCACGCGGCAAGAAAGACTGAGGAAGATGGCGTCGGCTGATGCTTTTATACCCCAGGCGCTCTGCCGTCCGGGAAAGGCGACATCAGCCGACGCCGGACCCAGACTTTGGAATCCGGCTGACCGAAGGGCTGCCTGAGGCAGGACAACCCATATGTAAGGACTGCAGATGCATCCTTGAAGGACATCAACAGATGCATCATTTAAATACAGAAACAAAGTAAGTTTTTCAATGCTTCTGTATGGAGATTGCAGTACAGTGAGGACTGGGAAATTTACCATTTTCTCCACTGTAGTGTGATCTCTAAGTTAGTATATACTTGTTGTGTCTTTCGGCTTTTCCCGGTTAGGGGTCGCCACAGCGGAACTCCGGTCCGCTAATGACTGGCAGTAGATTTTTACGTGCCAAGTTGCCAGCTCTGACGCACAACCTTCATGAAGATACGCCCCATTCACCCATGTCTCCACACAGAAGGCGTGTTAGCTGAGAATCGAACAGGACAACGTCTTACTGTGAGGCGACAACGCACCAACGCCTGCAACACCACCACCGCAGTACTCGAGTTAGTATATACTAAATGGTCTAAAACAGGACCCAGCTGAACAACTTGGCACACTCTTCAACCACAGTCTAAATATTGGCTTTGTCCAGCAGAGTGGAAAACAGCAACAGTAATTCCCTTGCACAAAGGGGGTCCCATCAGCCAATCCTGGCAACTAAGACCCATAAGCTTCTTTGGCCCTCCTCAAGAGGAACCTTGACAATTGGATGGGAGATAGGAAATTCCCCCCGGGGATCTCGTCAGTCGCCCTACTAGACAGGGGCCCAGGGAAGTAAATACTGTGGGCAGAAATATCCAGGGAATTGCTATGGCTACGCTTGTATAGGCCCTAGGGCCGACAGCCTAGTACTGACCTATGAACTTATGAACCAACCTTATCAGCAAGGCCATGGAGAGAATCATCATGGACTTTACCAACAAAGTCATAGGTGACCTTCAGTCTCTTGACCCGACCCAATTTGGTTTCATTAAGGGTAGAGCAGGCTTATTAAACCAAAGCCCTGGATGAAGGCAAAACAGTACATACAGCCTACCTTGACTTGGCCAAGGCTTTTGACAGAATTCCCCACTCAGGCATCATTCAGAAACTCACCCAGCTGAGAGATTTTTGAAAGTTATAAAAAAGAAATATGGAGATAGGAAAGAAAGAGAGATTTGATATAATGCAATATTTATACAAAGGTGAAAGCCAAATATAAAGAAGGCAGCCCCAAAGATACTCAAAGAGAAATACAGGCAAAGGCATCCACATATGGAACATTTCACAAAAAGAAATATTACAAAGTGGGAATGTAGAAAACTATTAGTAACGTAGTTGTTATAAAAACAGAAGTTGAAGTTATGGAGTGCCTGCGAAGTGAAGGATTTGGTGTTGAAGGTCTAACACAGGTTACATCACAGCGTGATGGAATGAGTCCCCAAAGTAAGGAGAAACAAGAAGATCAGGAGACACATGAAGAAGAAATATGGACATTAAAGAGAAAAAGAGATTTAATATGGTGTACCATCTATGCAAAGGAGAAAGAAAAACTAATCAATATAAAAAGAGCAGCACCAAAGATATTTGAAGAGAAATACAAGCAAAGGAATCCGGACATAGAAAACTTTACAACACAAAAATAAGACGACAAAGAGGAAAAGTAGAAAAGGAGATTAGTAATGGAGAAGTTAAAGAAACAGAAATTGAGGTTATGGAGTACCTGCAACGTGAAGGATTCAGTGTAGAAAATCTAATTCAGAAAGCACCACAACAGGATAGAGCAATGGACATCCAAATTAAAGGGAATCCAATGGAATGTAAAGCAGTGGGTCAGGTGCCAGATGAAGATATTTTGGATCCTTCACTTGAAGCTGGACAGCAGGGGAATGAACAGAAAACTGTGGAAACTCTGATGCAGCCAATGTTGAGGAGTGATAGTCCAGTGAGTTCCCATATGACAGAGCAACGGATGGCAAAGAATGAACTTGAAGAGAATGTGCTACAGGAAGATGCTATAGAACTTTCTATAGAATGCCCGCAGGAAATGGAAAACAAAAAATGTGCCCTCAGTTTAGAAGAAAATGAGCTAAGAGACGAGTTGCTTGATTTAATAGAGACAAACAGAAATTTAAGATCAATGAAAGGAATAGATTGCAGAAGGTCAATAAAACCCATAAAATCAGACGTTTGATAAAACAAATGAACACAGTAATTAGGACTGTCCATAACGATCCATGTGATATAACAGTAGTAAACAGGATATATTACTGTGCAGCTAAATTAATAACTGATAAAGTTCTACTACAAGAACACAGGGTAGTGAGGGAAAGGAAGGGGAGAAATTGAATACCATCACAGTAGTACCGAATAGAGAAAACTATAAAGCAATTAAGACAAGAAGTGTCACTGCTGGAAGAGCAAATAAGAGGGAACAGATCAACAAAACTATTTAAAAAGATATGATAAAATCAATGTGCAGTATTAGAACAGATCAGGATCTATCATGCACTATCACAAATAAACTAAAAATCTCAGCACAGGAATAACAATTAAGAAGATACACATAAATATAAAAGAATACAAAATAAGCAATGTACTGATGACCCAAAAAGTTTTACAGAAAATTGGGAAACAAGGTAAAAGGAAATAAAAGACCACCAAAAAAAGAAGAAACAGATATATATTGGAGAAGTATTTATGAAGATCCTGTGGAACATAAAGATGCTAAATGGACAGAAAAAGTAAAAGAAAGAAGAAGTTTAAAGGTACAGGATATGAAATGGGATGAAGTAACGGCCAGAGAGACAAACAAAGTTAAGAAATGCCTGTAATTGGAAAACCCCAGGCACAGATGCAGTACCTAACTCTGGTTAAAAGTATTAACATCTTTGCACGAAGATTTAGACATGAGTAAGAACTTTTTATATGCATACTCTGAACAGACACCAACCTGGCTAACAATGTTCCTACTTAAGTGTGAAAGTGCAAGCTACCCTAAAAGTTATAGACCAACAACGTGCTTTCCTAGGATGTATACACTATACATTGGAATTGACGCCGACAGAGTCTATAGTCATTTAGAGGAAAATTCAATTATGGCAAAAGAACAAAAGGGCAATAAAAGAAAGTCATATGAAAAAAGGACTTTTTTGTCAAATAAAGTCATAATGGAGAATTGTAAAAAGGGGAAGAATCCAAATACAGCATGGATTGACTACAAAAAAGCATCTGCTAGTATCCCACATTTATGGAGAAAAGAGTGCTTAAAAATGTATAAGATACACCCTACAATGATTGACTACATTACAGTGACCATGAAAAAGTGGCAGACAACTTTGCAATTAAGTCATGATAAAGGACAAATTATTATTCCAGGGATAAAAATTCAAAGAGGGATGTTCCAGGGTGACTGTCACTGCTGCTACTCTGTCTTGCCCTTTAACCTATTAAGCTGTCTACTTAACAGCTTAGGCCATGGCTACAATTTGGCTCCTAGAAAACAACAAAGTGTAAGACTTCTCATCTTCTCTTTGTCAATGATTTAAAACTGTATAGCTGACCAGATAAGGAACTGAAAGCACAAAGTACAGTTGTGTACACTTACCATAAATGTAGACGTTCGAGTATATTCACTGTTGCAGTCATCACACTGGGTTATCCTGCCAGGGGTAGCTCTCAGTCGGCCCAAATACCAGAGGCTTAGTATTTCTGCGTCACTTGCTGTTGCATTGATGTCAGGTCATTAGTGGTATAAAGCCAGGCAGCCAACGTCATTACATCAGTTTTTCTTGCCCCAACTGTCAGGAGCCCTCTCAAATAGGGAGCCATATTCTGGTGGAGGAATACCACCAGTAGAAAGTAAATACCAAAGAAATCCCTGCAAAGAAAGAGGAAGGGAAATAGTGAGTTTGAGAGGAAAGACAAGGGGGGTGGAGGGTGGGAAACCAGGGCTAACAGTGAATACACTCGAACATCTACATTTATGGTAGGTGTACACAACTATACTATGTTGTTCGTGTTTTACTGTTGCAGTCATCACACTTGGATTGAATACCAAAGCTGAGGAAAAGGGTGGAGGCCATCAGGGAGTCTGTGGAGTGGCCAGGATGCCCTGCAGCACTGCAATGGCGAAGCCTGCCCTTGATTGGAGAAGATAGGCAGGTAGTAATGCTTAGTGAAGGTATGGACAGAAGTCCATGTTGCAGCCTCCAGGATGTCTCTGGTAGGGACCCTCTGAGGAAGGCTGCAGAGGTGGAGGCTGCCCTGGTGGAGTGTGTCCTGATCCCTTTGGGTGTAGTCTTCCGTGCTGTTTGTAGCAGAAATGGATGCAGTGGGCTGTCCATTTTGAGATTGATTGGATATGGCCTTGCCTCTGCCCCTGAAGCGAAGCTGACTAACAACTGGTCAGTTTTTCTAAAGGATTTAATCCTGTCCAGATAGAATCTGAGCTGCCTGTGCACATCAAGGGAGTGCAAGATCCTTTCTCCTTTGTTTTGTAGATTAGGGAAAAAGTTGGGCAAGTGAATGGATTGGTTGAGAGCCACACTGGACACCACTTTAGGCATGAAGGATGGGTTAGTCCTGAGGGAGACCCTGTCAGAATGGAATATGTTGAAAGGCTCTACAGCCATGAGTGCTTGCAGCTCTGAAACACTTCCACCCGAAGTGATGGCCAGAAGCAAGGCTGCTTTCCAAGAAAGGAAGTTTAACTCTGGTGAAGCTGCGTGTTCAAAAGGGGGTAGGGTGAGTTTTTCCAACACGAAGTTAAGGTCCTAAGCAGGTGTAGGATCCCTCCTGGGTAGCCTTAAGTTGTTGGCCCCATCTGACGAACTGCTTGATGAGAAGGTGAGAAGAGTGGCGTGTCTGAGTTGTAATGAGCAGAGATGGCAGAGGCATGAATTTTAATAGAAGAGAAGGATAGACCCTTGTGCAGTAGGTCTGCTAGGTAATCCAGGATGAGAGGAAGGGAGGGCTGAGCTGGTGTATCTCCTTTAGCCTGGATACAATTGCAAAACCTTTTCCATTTGCCAGTGAAAGACTTTCTAGTGCTGGGGCATCTGGCTTCCCAAATAACCTCCAGGACTTGGCTGGCAGCTTGTGGAGAAGTCAGGGAATAAACCAAGCTGCCAGGTTCAGTGTATTTAAATGTGGATGCACAAATTAACCATCCTGCTGGGTCAGGAGTGTTGGTATCGGAGGCAGATACCAAGGAGGGAGGGGTGACAGGCTGCGCAGTAGGGGGGTACCAGTGCTGGCGTGGCCAGTCTGGGGCAATTAGGATTGCCCTTGGTTTTTCCTCCTTATTTTGAGCCAAACCCTTGCAAGGAGTGGTAGGAGAGGGAATGCATACATTGAGAGGTTGACCCATAGGAAGGATAGAACATCCACTTTCCATGCTTTGCTGTGCGGTTTCCTGGTGCAGAACTTGCTGAGCTGATGATTGAAGTGGGAGGCAAAGAGGTCTACCTTCAGGGTGCCCCAATTCTGAGTTATGAAGTTGAAGGTTTTGTGGTCTAGCTGCCACTCGTGAGGGTCTATCGTAAGCTGTCTGCCAGGAAGTTTAGGAAGCAGGTGAATTTATACGGCTGAGGCTGTTTGCCAAAGGGTCAATGCTAACCTGCACAGAGGGTAAGAGTGGGTTCCCCCTGCTTGTTGATATACCACATCACTGTGGTGTTGTCTGTTTCGATGATTAGATTCCCTGAGATGAGCAGAGATTTGAAAGCTGTCAGTGCATGTTGCACAGCTAGCATCTCTTTTAGGTTGATGTGCAGATTAACTTGATTTGGGCGCCAGTGGCCCTGAATGTACTTGCCATCCAGGTGTGCCCGCCAGGCATAGTCTGATGCATCTGTGGTGAGGGTTTGGTCGGCGTGGGGTTGAGAAAAGGGAAGTCCCTTGTTGAGATTGCAAGCTGTTGCCCACCAAAGAAAATCTTTGCTTAGACAAGGCATCAGGGGAATGATAGTCTCCAGATCTTGTGAGTGTTGACACCAGAGGCTTTTTAGGTACCACTGTAGTTTCCTCGTATGCAGTCTGGCATGAGGAATGAGTAGAATATGGGAGGCCATGAACCCTAGAGTTTGCAGGATTTTTCTTGCAGATAGAGTACTTCTCTCAATTAGCCACCAGAACCCACCTATCAGAAAAGTTTGTTTTTCTGGAGTCAGGAATGCCTTCTGGGATGCAGTGTCCAGGCTCGCTCCCAGGAGTACAATCTGTTGAGTGGGGATTAGGTGTGATTTCTTTGCATTGATACCCAGGGAGGTTAGCAGGGGTAGATTTGTATATTGCTTTGTCTGCAGAAGGCAATGGCTGAAGCCAGGCACTTTGTGAAAAATCTGGGAGCAATGGATAAGCCAAAGGGCAGTGCAGAGAATTGAAAGTGCATTGATTCTACCCTGAACCGCAGATATTTCCTGCAGGATTCCCTTATTGCGATGTGCAAGTAGGCTTGTTTTAGATCAAGGGTGGCTAACCAGGCATCCTTTGACAGCATGGGAAGAAGCTGCTGGAGGGTGAGCATTTCGAATTGTGGTACCACCAGCAAGGTGTTCAGGACTGAGAGGTCGAGAATGGGCGCCAGGTGCCCTCTTTTCTGGGTACCAAGAAGAGCCTGGAATAGAAGCCCTGACCTATTTGGTCTGCAGGAACATGCTGTATTGCCCGCATGAAGAAGAGGGAAAGGACATGCTTTTTGGCCTCCGCCCTCTGGTTTGGAGGAAGATTTGGGAACCCTTGTGGGGTTGGCAGAGTGTGGAAATTGAATTTGTGTCCATGGGTCACTATCTTTAGGACCCATTTGTCATTGGTAAGAGCTGCCCGGTTATTTGCATGGAGGGAGAGTTTTCCTCCTAGGGGCACTAGTGAGTGGGCTACGGTAACGGGTGGAGATGAGTACTCATTGTGAGCGCTTACCCGAATGGGGTGGTTTTGCACCCCCTGCCTCAGCAGTGGAAGAACTCCAATGCCTAGATCTCTGCATTCCTTGGGGCTGTCGCCTGGTGGGTCTGTTTCCTCTAGGTTTGTTGTGAGTACTTGTGGAAGAGATAGGAAAGGACCAGCAGGCAGGAAAGGACCAGCTCTTGGAGGGGTAATTCCTACTAAACTTCTGAGGCAGGACCTGTAAAAAGTCTTTTACTGTCTGCATGGATTTAGCTTTTTCCTCCATCTTTTTAAGAACCTCTTCTGCCTTGGTACCAAACAAACTGTCCTTGTTTAATGGTGCATCCAGTAACTTTGACTTGACATAGTCTGGCAGGGTCTGTTCTTTAAGCCAAGCATACCTTCATAGAACAGAACCAGTGACTGCTGCTCTGCAATATGCTTCTAGTGCGTCAAAGCCACAATGTAAAGTGTGATTTGTAATTTGATTTGCAGAATGCATAACCTCCAGTAAGTCCTTATCCTTGTACAAGCAGGAAAATGTCTGAGGAGTTGCAAGATATGCTGTTGATATTTCAGCACATGGAACTGACAATATAGTGCTCTAATTGCAAGAGTTGTACAGGAGTATACTTTTTAACCCATCTGTCCAAAGCTCAGGAATCCTTGTCTAAGGGGGTGGGATTCCTAGCTGAGGTAGCCTTAATTCCTTTTGGTCCTCGGGAGATGACCTCTGGGTCAGCTGTAGGATTCCTGAAAAGGAATTTGTGAGTATCAGGGACTCTGTAGTACCTGTCTGGTTTCCTAGGAGTGGGAGGGAGGGTGTCAGGAGTCAAACTAGATTCCATGAAAACATCATCCACAACATCTAGGACAGGAGGGATGGCTAAAGATCTGTGCTGTGGCAAATCTTAGAATTCCCTTAGTCTCTTTTTTTGACTGGGAAAAGTCCTGACTCTCCCATTTGAAATGCTCCCTTAAGGTATGTAAGGCTTCCCCAAAAGAGAAATCCTCTGGAAGAGAGACAGACTGAATGGATTCCTCTGCATTTGAATCCTCATATGCAGAAAGGGGTTGTATGTCTTCATATTCTGAAAGGACCGAGTCGTCTGACTCCTGCTCGGATAAGACCACTGGGGACAAGGGCCTTTTTCTCTTAGAAGGGGAAGCCTGACTTCCTCTAATAAGCATAATGAGGTCTTCTGCCATTTTGAGCAACAGAGACTGAGTCAAGGAAGCAGGTGCCTGAGCCTGGATCGTCGTTTTTTTAGGCGCAGCTCGTACTCTGGGTCTTAGGAACTCAGTAGTTTTAGAAAGAACAGAAGATGTGGTAGTAATCATCGGTTTGTGTCTGATATCAGTAGTGTGAAGAACCTCCTCGGAAGCCGGTGCCTGCTCAGCGACTCCAGACCCATCCAAGGTAGAGACATCCGCAGGATCCCTTGTCGTAGAAGAGTCTCGCAGCATACTGGACTCCGAAAGGGTCTCGGTAACAGCCTGCGAATCCAAAGAAGGGGCTGCGAAAGCACGTCACTGAGCACTGGCAAACCAACGACTGGTTTAACAGGAGTGTCATCTAGTTTTGGACCTGTGTGGTCCGTCTCTGTCTTTATCCTTTCGTTTTTTCGGAAGATCGGTTCTCGGTTGGCCTAACGAAGCCATATCGGAATGCGTGGGCTGTAAGCAACAATACGGGCCCGACGTCCAATAGTTCTAGCGTTGAACAAATCACAAAAGCGACAGCTAGGTACGTCGTGCTCAAGGCCTAAACAGGTGACGCAGTAAGAATGAAAATCTCTATGTGGTATTTGCTTTCCACAGGCAAGGCAATTGTTTACTTTGTCTGACATCGGTTAGAGCAAGAAAAAATGTTCCCCAACAGGGTACTTAGCTTTTAGAAGACTTCGACTTCAATTTCGGAACGAAAACTCAAGTAGCGGTTGACCGGCATGCGTGCAAAAGTACAGTTGTGTACACTTACCACAAAAGTAGATGTTTGAGTGTATTCAGTGTTGCAGTCATCACATTTGTGTTATCCAGTGCCAGGTTAGCCCTCAGCCGACCAGAATACCAGAGGCTTCATCATCGGTTGTCAGTTGTTGTCGCCTGTAGAGTGATGTCAGGTCATCAGGGGTATAAAGAGAGACAGCCGATGCCATTACATCAGTTTTTCTTGCCATAACTTGTCAGGAGCCCCCCTTATAAGTGAAGGCTAACAAAATTAAAAATGAAACGCTGTACAACAATGGCCAATAAAGTAAAGTTCTCTTGGAGAATAGGTAGTGCGGTTAAATAATATAAAACTTAAAAGTGCAACATATATAGCAAAAAACTTGCATACATTTCCAGTACTTAAATTAAATGCACTTACAAGATATTCATGCTGTGAATGCAGTTATACCATAGCGAAATGATGGCTCCAAAGTATCCAGTCTTATGATGGCTTCAAAGTATCCAATCTTTTTGGTCTGATATACAAAGTATCCACACTGAAGATGTAGTAGCTGCTATGTGACTGTGATGAACTGTGATAACAGCTTAACCAGTCTAACAGACTTGTGGTTTGCTTCAGGTGCCAAGGCGGTATCTCGGCTAAGCTGTGCAGCAAGGGATACCAGTGTTGTTTGGGCCAGTCTAGGGCGATCAGAATGACCCTGGGTCTTTCTTCCTTTATTTGTATTAACACTCTGGGAAGGAGTGGTAGGGGAGGGAATGCATAGGTTGAGAGGAGTGTCCAAGTGAAAGATAGGGCACCCATTATCCAAGCCTGGTGATGATGTTCCCTCGTGCAAAATTTGCTGAGGAGGTGGTTGGAGGGGGAGGCAAATAGGTCGACCTCTGGGGTCCCCCACCTCTGAGATATCTGTTGGAAGACTGACTTGCTGAGCTGCCACTCTTGAGGGTCCAGTACCTGCCTGCTCAGTTGGTCTGCCACGTTGTTAGGCAGTACTGGGCTATCAGGAGAAGACCCATGGATAATGCTGTTGACCATAAGGCTATAGTCTGCCTGCACAGGGGGTAGGAGTGGGTTCCCCCCTGCTTGTTGATGTACCACATCACAGTGGTGTTATCTGTCTTTATGAGCAGGGTTCCTGGAGAGAGAAGGGATTTGAATCCCACCAGGGCCTGTTGCACTGCCATCATTTCTTTTAGATTTATGTGTAAAGCTAGCTGCTGTTAGTCCCATTGGCCATGTATACACTTGCCATCCAAGTGAGCCCCCCAGGCATAATCTTAACGCGTCTGTGGTGAGGCTTTGGGTGGCAGGGGGTGGTTTGAAGTCTAACCCCTTGTTTTGCGCACAAGCTGCAGCCAACCACAGGAGCTCTGCTTTTAAGCAAGGAATCAATGGTAAATTTGTTTCTAGATCCTGAGAGTGCTAATACCATAGGCTCTTTAGGTACCATTGAAGTTTCCTCTTATGCAGTCTGGCATATGGAATGAGTAGCATGCAAGAGGCCATGTACCCCAGGGCTTGCAGGATTTTCCTTGCAGTGAGCTGGGGCCTGGTGGCCAATTGTCTGAAGTAGGCTGGAAGAGCCAGTTGTTTCTCTGGTGTAAGAAATGCCATCTGGGAAGTTGTAGACAAGCTTGCTCCCAGGAATACAATCTTTTTGGTGGGTACTAGTTTTGACTTGTTCACGTTGATTGTGTACCCTAAGGAGGTCAGAAGTCTTTTCACAAAGGATAGGTCTTGGAAAGTACAGCTGTATACACTTACCACAAATGTAGATGTTCGAGTGTATTCACTGTTGCAGTCATTACATTTGGGTAATCTGCTGGCAGGTTGCCCTCAGTTGGCCTGAATAACAAAGTCCTGGGTCCTGTGTTGGTTGCAGTCTCCTCTTCCATGGCGTCAGGTCATCAGGGGTATAAAACATGCATCCGACGCCATTTTAATCAGTTTTTGTTGCCCCAGATATCAGGTGCCCCCCAAATGGGGAGCAAATATATATATATATATATATATATATATATATATATATATATATATATATAAACTGTAAACATATAAATGCACCTTAGAAACCTAAAATTTACCTTCAACTAAAAGCAAATACACCACAAAGACTTTTGAGTATAGTGAAGGAAAGAAAAGGTATAGAAAGGGGGCTAGCGGGTGGGTAACCTGGACTGCAACAGCGAATACACTTGAACGTCTACATTTATGGTAAGTGTACACAACTGTACTATGTTCTTCGTGTTTCACTGTTGCAGTCATTACATTTGGGTAGAATCCCAAACTATGGATGGGAGGATGGAACTAAACAGCATTAGGAGCAGCTATAAGGCCCTGCAGGACTGCAGTGGCAAAGCCTGGCCTGGATTTAGAGAAGAGAGGTAAATGATAATGCTTTGTGAACGTATGAATTGAGCTCCAAGTAGCAGCTTCTAGAATGTCTTTGGTAGGGACCCCTCTCAGAAAAGCTGCTGAAGTAGAGGCAGCCCTGGTGGAATGGGGTCCAATCCCCTTGGGCACAGGTTTATCATGGTGCAAGTAGCAGAAACGAATGCGATGGTTTATCCACTTAGAAATAGTCTGCTTTGATATAGCCTTCCCCTCTGATCCTGCAGCAAATGCTATCAGTAGTTGTTCAGATTTTCTTAGAGATTTTGTCCTGTTTAAGTAGTATCTTAGTTGGCTGTGTACATCCAATGAATGGAGAATCCGCTCCCCCTTGTTCTGCGGATTTGGGAAAAATGTTGGCAGGTGAATGGAAGAACCGCACTGGATACCACCTTAGGCATAAAGGAAGGATTGGTCCTGAGAGCCACCCTGTCCGGGTAAAAAATAATGAAAGGCTCCACTGCTATGAGAGCCTGTAGTTCTGAAACCCTTCTAGCTGAAGTGACTGCCAAAAAAAAAAAAAAAAAAAGCTGTCTTTCAAGAAAGAAATTGTATATCTGCAGTGACTGCTGGTTCAAAAGGAGGCAGGGTGAGTTTTTCCAGCAGAAAATTGAGGTCCCATGCAGGAGTTGGCGCTCTCCTGGGAGGCCTTACATTTTTGGCCCCTCTGAGATACAGTTTTAGCAGTGGATGAGATAAGAGGGGAGGCTCTGTGTTGTAATGAGCCGAGATGGCAGAGGCATCTCAGTTAAGTATTGTAAAATCTGAGTAATATTGGGCGTTGCTGTGTCTATTCCTTGTGCTTGGTTCCAAACACAGAATCTCTTCCATTTATCAGCATAAGATTTTCTAGTACTAGGCCTTCTGGCTTCCAAAATGACATCCATCACAGGTTTACTGAGAGATGCAGTTTGAATAATTAGTTG
Organism: Protopterus annectens; assembly: GCF_019279795.1. Lineage (NCBI taxonomy): Eukaryota > Metazoa > Chordata > Ceratodontiformes > Protopteridae > Protopterus > Protopterus annectens. The sequence goes on from NC_056745.1 coordinate 20,261,079, forward strand.
ATTAGCCATGCTGCAAGGTACAGAGTTTGGAGCAGTGTGTGCAGAATTTGATAGGTCCGCTGAGACAACACATGAGGTGTTTGAGGCAAGTACCACGAAGGAAGGTGCGACATATTCCTTAGAAGCAGGTACCAGTGTTGGCAAGGCCAGTCCGGAGCAATTAGAATCATTTTTGGCTTTTCCTGTCTGACTTTTAGTAAGACCTTGGAGAGTAGAGGCATAGACTGATTTTTCCAGCTGAAGGATAGAGCATCCACTTTCCATGCTTTTTTGTGATGAGCTATTGTGCAGAATTTGTCCAACTGATAATTTTGGGGGGAGGCAAATAGATCTATGTCTGGGCTTCCCCATTTCTGTGTCAACATGCTGAAGATTTGTGGATCCAGTTTCCATTTGCGTGGGTCCATAAGATTTCTGCTTAGGTCGTCTGCCACAGTATTTTGCTTTCCTGGCAGGAACTGAGCTTGAACATGTATTTGGTAAGTCAAGGCTGTGTTCCACAAGGCCATGGCTAGTCTGCAGAGGGGGTAGGAATGGGTACCCCCCTGCTTGTTTATGTACCACATAACTGTGGTGTTGTCCATCTTTATCAGTAGTTGTCCTGGATGAAGTAAGTCCTTGAAGGCTGTCACAGCATTCTGAAGAGCTAGCATTTCTTTCTGGTTGATATGTAAATACATTTGGTATTTGCTCTGAATGCATCTCCCTGCCAGGTGGACCCCCCAAGAATAGTCTGATGCGTCTGTAGTTAGGGTTTGGGTGGCAGGGGGTAGAGTGAATGACAGTCCCTTATTTTGGCGACATGTCTCTGCCCACCAAAGAAACTCCTGTTGTAGGCAGGGAATAAGAGGAATCATTGTTTCCAGGCTGTGACAATGTTGACTACATAAACCTTTTAGGTACCATTGAAGTTTCCTCATATGCAGTCTCACATGTGGAATTAGTAGAATGCAGGATGCCATGAACCTCAAAGCCTGCATAATTTGTCTTGCAGATAACTGGGTTTTTGTTGCCATTTGTTTGAAGTATGTTGTCAATTGCATTTGTTTGTCTGGCGTGAGGTAAGCCATCTGGGCAGTTGTATTCAAGCTTGCCCCCAGGGATGTAATTATTTGAGAGGGTACCAATTGTGATTTCTTTTCATTTATGGTGTACCCTAGCCATGCTAGAAGCCTTTTTACAAACGCCAGATGCTGAAGAAGAGTGTCCTTGTCCTCTGCCTGAATGAGACAATCGTCCAGATAAGGATAAATTTGAATGTTTCTTTGTCTGCAGAATGCAATTACTGGTGCCAGGCACTTTGTAAAGACCCTGGGTGCAGTAGATAAGCCAAAGGGCAGTGCAGAGAATTGATAATGCAAAAAACCTGCCTTGAAGCGTAGGTATCTTCTGCAAGATTCCCTTATTGGGATATGCAGGTATGCCTCTTAAGTCTAGAGTTACTAACCAGGCATTCTTGCCTAGCATAGGCAGTAGCTGTTGTAAAGTCAGCATTTTGAATTTTAGAATGTCGAGGAACATGTTCAGAATCGATAAGTCCAGTATTGGACGCCATGATTTGTCTTTTCTGGGTACCAGGGAAAAGTCTTGAATAAAATTCTTGTCCTTTTTCCTTTTCTGGTACCGGTTGAATAGCCCCCATATCCATGAGGGACATGACGTTTCTGGGCCTCTGCCCACTGGTTTTGTGGCAGATCCAGCCATCCATTTGGAATTGGCAAAGTATGGAAATGAAATCTGTACCCCTGGGTACTATGTTTAATACCCACTTGTCCTGGGTAATTAACTGCCAATTTTTAGCATGAAGTGCTAGTTTTCCCTCCAAGGGGGCTGCCAAAAGATAAGTGCTTGGAGATGGAAGAGGAAAGTCATTGAGACTGCTTACTGTAGGGTTGTACTTTGTTACCTCCAGATTTGGAGGTGGAGGCACCCCATTGCTTTGACCTGTAAGATCACTGCGATTGATATCTGGAGCATTTTGAGTGCTTTGGTTTGCCCCGAGTGGCTCTGTTGGACACAGGAAAGGACCAGTTCTTAGTAGGCCAGTGCCTACTGAACCTGGATGGCTGCACTTGCAAGAAATCTTTTACAGTTTGCATAGATTTAGCTTTGTCTTCCATTTTCTTTAAAACCTCTTCTGCCTTTTTACCAAACAGACTATCATGCTATAAAGGGGCATCCAACAATTTATCTTTAACATGATCAGGCGGATTTTGCTCCTTGAGCCAATCATGCCTTCTTATCACAGATCCAGTTATGGCGGCCCTGCAAGAGGCCTCCAAGGAATCAAAACCACATTGCAAATTATGCTTTCCAACCTGTTCTGCTGAATGCAATGAATCCTGTAACTTTATTTTCCACACAATCAGAAATCAACATAATTTTCTGTTTCAGTAAGCCCATAACATGCTGTTGATATTTAAGCATATGAAACTGGCAGTTTAAAGCCCTGACTGCCACGGTTGCAGACATATAAACCTTCTTTCCCCATCTATCCAGCGCCCTGGAATCTCTATCAGAAGGGGTAGGATTTTTGGCTGTAGAAGCCTTAACACCCTTGGGACCCTGAGAAATAGTTTCAGGATCAGCAGCAGGATTTTTGAAAATAAATTTGTGGGAGTCAGGAACAGTAATATCTGTCTGGCTTACTAGCAGTGAATCAAGAGCCATGCTTGATTCAGAGAGCACATCAACAATGTCTAGAACAGGAGGTATAGCCAAAGGCCTATGCTGAGGAAGGAGAAGGAAATCCCTAAGCCTCTTTTTGGATTCAGAGAAGTCCTGACTCTCCCAGTGAAAATGTTCCCTTAAAGTATGCAAAGTCTCTCCAAAAGAGTAATCCTCAGGAGAAGCAGAAGGGATGGATTCCTCTGCATCAGAGTCCTCATAAGGTGGGATAGAAAATTCCTGATCAGAAGAAATGGAAACCTGATCTGAAGATTCACAATCGGTGCCCTGCCTAGGCCTCTTAGTAGGGGGGGGTTGAGAACCCCTGATCAAGGTAATTAAATCCTCAACCATTTTGATCATTTGTTTTTTAGGCATAGGGGATGCACGTCGCTCATGCGTCAGTTTTTTAGACATAGAAGTTGTTTTTTACCTTGTTTTTGTTGATGGCGTCTGTTTAATATAAAAATGTTGAGGCCTGAAAACATCCTCAGAAGCCGGTGCCTGCTCAGCGGCTCCGGACCCATCCAAGGGAGAGACATCCGCAGGTTCAATACTTTGCAAATCTCGCGGCATGCTGAATGGGTCTTGGTAGAGGCCTGTGACTCAAAAGTAGCGGGTATCAGGGGCTGCGAAAGCGCCTCATTGAGTACCGGTGACTGGCTTAGGAGAAGCTTCGTCGGTTTTGGACCAAGACGGTCTCTGTCTTTTTCCCTGAGTTTTTTGTGAACTCTGGTCGTCGGTTATGCTAACCGACGACATTTCAGGGTAGTTAAATCTTGAACCAAAATATTTAGATGCAAAAATATACCGACGCTTAATAGTGCATTGGTTAAATTTAGCACAAAACCGACAGCAAGGCACGTTGTGATCAGGGCCTAGGCAAGGAATACAGTACAAATGAAAATCCTTATTAAGTATTTGCTTCCCAAAAGTAATGCAATTATTAACTTTTACTAACATCGGTAAGGAGCAAGAAAAAGTTTCCCCAATGGGGTACTTGGCTTTAGTTTTAAGACTTCGGTTCTGAAACTCGAAAATGAAAATTTCAGGAGTCGGCCAAATGGCACTTACGAACTGCTTCTGCTTCGGGCACCGCACAACAAGACCGATTAAAATGGCATCGGCTGCATGTTTTATACCCCTGACGACCTGACGTCATGGAAGAGGAGACAGCAACTGACACAGGACCCAGGACTTTGTTATTCAGGCCGACAGAGGGCAACCTGCCAGCAGATTACCAAATGTAATGACTGCAACAGTGAAACATGAAGAACATCAGCTTTTTTTTGGAGTCTGCCTGAATGAGGCAGTCGTCCAGGTAAGGGTAAATCTGTATGTTTTTCTGCCTGCAAAAGGCGAGAGCAGGGGCCAGGCATTTTGTGAATACTCTGGGCGCAGTAGATAAGCCAAAGGGCAGAGCAGAGAATTAAAAGTGTTGTGATCCTGCTCTGAATCGAAGGTATTTTCTGCAAGACTCCCTGATGGCCTCTTTTAGGTCTAGAGTGACCATCCAAGCATCCCTGGCTAGCATGGGTAACAGCTGTTGGAGGGTAAGCATTTGGAATTTTGGAATTTTTAGGAAGGTGTTTAGACTAGACTAGTCCAGAATGGGGCACCAGGTGCCTTCTTTTCTGGGTACTAGGAACAGCCTTGAGTAAAAACCTTGTCCCGCCTGTTGTTTTGGGATGGTTCTATTGCCCTCATAGAGAGCAAGGTGAGTATAAGTTTTTGTGCCTCTGCCCGTTGATTTGGAGGAAGGTCTGGAATCCTTTGGTGGTTGGAAGGGTATGAAAGGAGAATTTGTACCCCTGGGAAACTATTTTGAGGACCCACTAGTCTTTGGTTATTGTGGCCCATACATGAGAAAATTGTAAAATCCTTCCTCCTAGGTGTTGACACTTTGAAACAAGAAGGGTAGAGTCATTGGGAATTCTTGTTAAAGGTAGTTTGTTTGGAGCTTCCCGGTTTTGGGGTGGAAGCCACCCACTGTCTTGATATTTGTGATCCCTGTGTTTGGGATCTGGCAGTTTTGTTGCTCCGAGATCTGGTGATGCCTTGTTTGGAGGATGCAGGAAATGCCCAATGCTTAGAGGGATAGTGCCTGCTAAACCTAGGTGGCTGTACTTGTAAGAAATCTTTAACAGTTTGCATAGATTTTGCTTTTTCCTCCATCTTTTTAAGCACCTCTTCTGCTTTACTGTCAAAAAGGCTGTCCTTATGCAAGGGTGCATCCAGTAATTTAGATTTCACATGATCTGGCAGTGGTTGTTCCCTAAGCCATGCATGTCTCCAAATGACTGAACCTGTGGCTGTTGCCCTGCAAGAGGCTTCTAAAGCGTCAAAACCACAGTGCAATGAATGCTTAGTCACGTGACAGGTGGAATGCATTAATTCCTGTAAATCTTTACCTTTCCAGCTATGGCAGAATCTACTCATTTTATTTTTGAGAAGTATGTGCTGTTGGTACTTCAGAATATGGAACTGACAGTTTAATGCTCTAATTGTCAGGGTAGCAGAGGTGTATACTTTTTTGCCCCATCTATCTAATGCCCTAGATTCCCTGTCAGAGGGAATGGGATTTTTTGCAGCAGTAGCTGTGACCCCTTTTGGGCTTGGAGTGATAACCTTAGGGTCTGCAGAGGGGTTTCTGAATAGAAATTTGTGTGAGTCAGGGACTCTGTAATATCTACCAGGCTTCCTGGGAGCTGGAGGGATAGCATCAGGAGTAATACTGGTTTCAAGGTAGACATCCACCACTTCTAGGATGGAAGGAATAGCCAAAGGCCTATGCTGAGGCAAGTCCAAGAATTCTCCAAGTCTTTTCTTGGATTCAGGGTAGTCCTGACTCTCCCACTTGAAATGCTCCCTCAGGGTATGTAAAGTTTCTCCAAATGAGAAATCCTCTGGAGTGGAGGCTGAGGGAATAGATTCCTCAGCATCTGTATCCTGATAGGGTTTGAGATTCTTCTTCATCTGAAGAAACCTCCGAGTGTTTAGAATCCGAATCTGGTAATGCCTCAGAGGACCAGGCTCTTTTTCGTTGGGAAGTAGCTGATTGAGATCCCCTAATCACATTAATTAAATCCTCAGCCATTCTGAGTATTTGGGTTTGTGGTTGCAGCCCAGTGGTCGTCGGTTGTTTTTGCGAGTTTTTTCACAAAGTAGGTTTAAACGTCAGCCTAAAGGACTCCGGTGGAGTAGCAACAGCGGTAGTCGGAATAGAGGACGTAGGTTTCAGTCTGGTTTCGGTAATGCAAAGGGCTTCCATGGACTGCAAAAGCATCTCACTGAGGCCCGATAAACCGACTATAAGCTTTGCGGTAATGTCGTCGGTAGTTTTGGTCCTTTGCAGTCTGTCTCCTTTGTCTTTACGTTTTTTAGGAATATCGGATAGGCAGATGGCTGATGGACACCATATCAGGGTACTGAACTACAGTTCGAAAATGCTTAGCTAAAATCTTAGCTCTGCGACGAATGGTACATGGATTGAAAAAAGCATAGAAAAAAGAAGTTATGTACTCACCATAACGGTCCATCTGAGTAGTTATACTTCATTTTTCTGCAACCTGTGGGTATTCGGATCCATATCGGATATCAGAGCTGGCAACTTTTTTCTAGCATCTGCTCCAAGCTCCGAGCTCCTCCCCCGACCCATAATGCACTACCATCTCCTACCTTCCCTCAGACCGAGTTTGCTACAACTAAATACATAAGCAACTCAGCCCAATGAACCAAACCTGTATATAGCCAGGACAAGGTCCGGGGATCGGAGGGAGAGAAGATTGCAGAAAAGTGAAGTATAACTACTCAGATGGAAAGTTATGGTGAGTACATAATTCTTTATCTGAAGTAGTTAACTTAGAAACCTTAGAAATAGCTTTTCCCAAAAGGATTCGGAAAAGGAAACTAACTGGTCAGATTTGCAGAATGATTTTGTTCTATGAAGATAGAAGCGAAGTTGTCTATGAACAAACAAATGAAATTTGTATTCACCCTTGTTTTGGAAATTAGGAAAGAAAACATGCAGATTAATGGACTGGTTTATGTTTGCTTTAGATCCCACTTTAGGTAAGAAGGAAGGATTAGTACAGAGAGAGAGATGCTATAATTATGGAAGGCCAAATAAGGAGGCATGGCAGACAGAGCTTGAAGCTCTGAAACCCTCCTAGCAGATGTAATGGCGACTAGGAAAGCCGTCTTCCAGGATAAAAATTTCAAATCCACCGATGTTGCAGGTTTGAATGGAGGAGCCACTAATGCCTGTAGGACAAAAGTAAGGTCCCAAGGGGGCACTGAATCCTTGACGGGAGGGAGCAAAAGAAAAGAGGCTAAGGCATGTTACCTTCACCAACATGAAAATTAGAAATGGCTGTCAATTGTACTTTCACTGTGGAGGAGCTAGCTCCTTGCTGAAAAATATCAGATAAGAAATCCAACACCACTGGAACAGGGGCTGTAAAGGGATCTAGGTTTCTCTGTGAGGCCCAAATGGAAAAACGCTTCCATTTACTGCAATAAAGTTTCCTAGTCGAATCTTTACGAGAGGCCACCAGTATGGATTTTACCGGGGATGAAAGACCGGGAGTCCTGGTGATCAACGGAACTGGAGCAACTAAGCTGTCAGCTTGAGGCTGCCCAGGTCAGGCAGGTGGACACCAAAAGGATGGGAGATTAGATCCAGGCAGGGATCCAGAACCCACAGAGGAGCTAAGATACGAGACCAAAGGAATGGGTACTAAACGTGATGAGGCCAGAACGGGACAATGAGGATAACTTTGCACTGCAGTCAGAAAGCTTTCTGAAGAAACTTCAGAATGATTGGCAATGGTGGGTAAGCATACAGAAGCCCGGGGGGGGGCAAACATGGACTAGAGCGTCTCTGGGCGCTTCCCCTGGTGAGGGAATCAGAGTGAAGAACTCACTGCACTTCGCATTGGAAGGAGATGCGAAGAGATCGCAGCAAGGCTGACCCCATGCAAGGGATATCTCCTCCGCTACTGACTGTTTCAGAGACCACTTGTACAGCATCAGAATAGCCTGATTCAATCTGTCTGCTAAAATGTTGGAGCACCCTGGGATGTACGTTGCTATCAGAAACCGACCGGTGGAAAATGCACACTCTCATGGCCACGCGACATAGGGGATAGGATCTGGTTCCCCCCTGCTTGTTGATATACCAGACAACCGACATGTTGTCTGACTGAATTACAATCAATCCGAGAGGGAGAACAGTGTGAAAGGCTTCCAATGCTAAAAGCACTGCCCTCATCTCTAGAACATTTATATGCAACTTGGTCTCTGACTGGGACCATGTGCCTTGGAATGTCCTTCCCGAATAGTGTCCCCCCCACCTGAGTTGGGAGGCATCCGTGGTCACTGTGGCTTGAACTGGAGATGACGCAAAGGGGCGTTCTTCTATAATCGACGGTGAATTTAACCACCAAAGAAGGGACGTCCTGCAGACATGAGTGATCCTGATCGGAAATTCAATGGGCAGGTCTAGCCAAGACCACTGAACAGCCAGAGTCCATTGAAGAACCCACATGTGAAGGTGTGCACAAAGGAGAATCGATATGGAGGCAGCCATGGAGCCCAGTGCCCGGAGAACCTCGCTCACCTTTGGAGACTTGAAGTTCGCCATTTGAGCTATGTGGCACCTGAGGTGTACGATCCTGTCTGGAGTTAAGAATGCTTTCATCTGCAAAGTGTCTAGCCGTGCCCCAATGGTCTAAAACTTGTACTGGTTGCAAGTGGGATTTTTGAACATTGACTGTAATCCCCAATAGATCTGCCAACCGAATAAAGTAGTCCCAGGCCAGACAAAGCAGATGCTTGTTGGGCACAGCGAAGAGCCAGTCGTCCAGGTAAGGAAATACCTGAATACCCTGAAGCCTCAGGTGAGCCGCTACAACTGCTATTACCTTGGTGAACACCCTGGGGGCTGTGGTGACACTGAAGGGTAGCGCTCTGAACTGAAAGTGACTGGCTCCCAGCCAGAAGCGCAGACACCTCCTGGAGCTTCTGTGGATCTTGATGTGGTAGTAAGCATCCTGGAGGTTTAACGAGCACATCCAGTCACACTCTTGGAGATAAGGTAGAATGGACTGTAGGGTGACCATCTGGAAAGTTCAAAGTTGACAGGTCTAGAATGGGCCTGAGGTCCCCCAACTTTTTTGGCACTAAAAAGAACCTTGAGCAGACGCCTGATCCGGATTGGTCGGGGGGTCCTATTCGATGGCTCGTTTGAGAAGCAGCTTTGAAACATCTAGAGCTGCGGCCTCCCTGTGAGCGGGTGGAACATCCGGGAGGTGTTTTGGAACATTTGAACAGGCAACAAATGGGATAGTGTAACCTCTGGATATAATCTGTAACACCCAGAGATCTGCCGTAATGGACTCCCATGCCACTGGGTGTAAGTACAATCTCCCCCCGACTGCCTCCAGAGTAAGACAGCCAGGCAACCCCTCAGGGCTGTTGAGCAGGTCTATCAGAAAAAGGTTCCCTAGACTCAAAATTCCTGGGACCCCCTCTACCTCTGGGTCGGTGTCAATCCTGTCCCCCTCTGCCTCTGGGGGAATAGTTGCCCTGAGAATCCTGGGAAAACTGAGATTTTCGGAACCACATCCTCTTTTGCTCTCTTTGATTCCTAGAGAAGGACCGCTGAGGGTTGGAGAAGCGGATCCCGATGTCAGACAAAGTCTTCCCGTCTTTTTCACTCTGGACAAGTGTATCACGTACTGTCTTCCCAAAAAGGGAAGAATCGTCGCAGGGAGCATTAATAAACGACACCTTGAAAGGGTACACGAACTGACACAACCTGAGCCAGGCATGACGCCTCATGGCTATGCCTGTCCCGGCCATCCTAGCTGCTCCTTCCGTGGCATGGGAAAGGAGCCGCATAGACGTGTTTGAGACTGAGTAGACATTTACGCAGAGAACAACTGTTTGTCCTGCGACAATAAGGACTCTGGGGGCGACTCAGCGAATTCCGATGCAAGGTCTCGCTGAAGCCGGATCACATGTGCCAAATAGTTCAGCGCACGGATTGAAAAGGTCGCTGAGGAATAAGCGCGCTTCCCAAACCTATCCACCGACCAGGACTCCTTGTCTGGACGGTGGACTGAGGAACTCTCCTGCGCTAGTTCCTTCTTGGTGGCTGCTGCGACCCGTCGAGGCGTCTGTGGATGGGCTCTACAGTGGCAGGCTCCTTCTATGCCTGCGTGGTGATATGGTCCACCAAGGGGTCCGCTGGCAGAGACACCTAGGAAGTAGATGGGCCCGTGCCAAAGGCCTCCAGGAACACTGACTCATCCCCAGAAGGCTGTGGGGCTGACCAACCTCCCCTCTGGCGGAGGATCTCCATGATGTCTCCGAAGGGGACGTCTTCGGGAGGTGATCTGGGGGAACCTTCTCCATCTAAGTCAGTGTCCGTATTGAGGGACTCGGGGGGAGTCCAAGTGCCTCCTTTTGCACTTGCGCTTACGGTGGCCCTCTTCAGTGGGACACTCTGAAGAGGACTAGTGAGTCACATGGGGTTCCTCAGGGGGAATAACCTGGGGATCCTCTGGCACGGGCTGTCCTTGAGACAGGATAAAGGGAGTCGTCACCAAATCCAGTGGTGTCTGGGGTCTCAATCCCTGGGAGAGAACCCTCTCCACCACTTCGAAGGCCGAAGGAGATCGTACCTCCTTGGCACCCAGCAAGGAAGAAGCCCTCCCCGGATCCGAAGCAGGGACTCGAGCCCTAGCAAGGGTAGCATGAGGTCAGAGGAAATGGGTCAGATCCGAAAGGCGGAGCCGAAGAATCCATTCCCTCGGGTCCAACTCCCTGTCCATGGCTCGGAGAGTCACTCAGCTCTGAACTAGTCAGATCAGAGGAGCTCAAGGTAACAGCCAGAGTCGAGGTTGGGTGAACCGTCGGCGCTGAGCTACCCAGCTCCAAAAAATCTCGGATCCAAGAGCCCCGAAGCTGAAGTACGGATCGGGGAAGAAGAGATGGGGCGGAAAAAAGGCATGGAGGTCCCCCCTCTGGAGAGAGAGGGGCCTGGCAAGACTCCCATCTGTATTTGGGTCTGAATGAATCTCTGCATCATCCTGTCCATGTTCAAGTCTGATAAGCTCCGAGTTGATCGTGAAGAAGCTGCCGACTCGGATCTGGCTGGTCTGCGCTGTGAGGGCGAGGAAGGCCTCAGATCCGAAGGTACCAGCAGCTCCGGTGAAAAACGAGGAGACTGAAGCCGTGGAGAAACTGGCCTCATGGATTTAGAAGGGGGACTAAGGAAGAGCTCCCTGTCCGGGGATCTCTTGCGAGGTCTATCCCTTTTCTTGTCCCAGTCCTCCTTGCAAAACTAAAAGGCGAGCAAAAAAGACGCAGCGGTTTAAACAAAACCTACTTACTTAGCGCTTTCGGAAAAGGTGGTGCTTCTCCTTCTTCAGACACTAGAACAATTGAATTACACACATTATATAGACAATCAATAAGCCACTAAATCAATTAACCAAAAAGTAAGTATACCTTAAAGGTAACAGGCATAAAAGGTGTCAGCAAAATACTAGGCAAACTAATAAAGACTATCGTGCATCAAAATATACAACTAAAAACAAAAGGACAGCAGAAAGCAAACTTATAAAACCACGAGATGTCTACACCTAAGACTAGTGTTGAAATATTGTTAATTACACAGTTCTAAAGACCATCCTAAATGAAAATACTTTATACTGTATACTTAAGGTATACTTACTTTTTGGTTAATTGATTTAGTGGCTTATTGATTGTCTATATAATGTGTGTAATTAAATTGTTCTAGTGTCTGAAGAAGGAGAAACACCGCCTTTTCCGAAAGCGCTAAGTAAATAGTTTTTGTTGTTTAAGTCTCTGTCTCTTTTGCTCGCCTTTTTGTTTTAAAGAGTTTTTATTCTGTCAGTTTTGGGTTTTTTGCCAGTCCTCCTTGCGCCTTTCTCTGTCCTTGTCTTTGTCAGCTACACTCACTGTAGCTTTTTCCTTGCCTGACCCAGCACCAGAAGAAATGAGAGTTTGAGTCCCTGTCTGGGTGGGAGGTTGAGTAATGGGTACAGAGGCCGTGGCAGACTCCAGCATAGATGCAGGGAGAAGGCCTTTGGCTACTAATTTGATCTTCCGATCCCTGAGGGCTCTAGGGTTGAACCCAGAGCAGATTGCACATTATGTCGACAAATGTGACACTCCCAAACAAATAACACGCAGAGTGTGACCATCAGCTGGGGAGAGCTTATGGCCACACACTGTGCATTTTTAAATACTGATTTTGGCTGATCAGCCATGGTCCTGCACCAAACACCACTACCTACAAGATCACCACACACAAAACACACGTAGGGGAAGGGCAGGCCTAACAACTACTCTGCAGATTTTTACAACAAAAACTTTTTTTTGACTAACCGACGAACAAGCGATATACTAGTGAGGGAGGAAGGGAAACAACTAACTCAGACATACTAAAGACAAAGTATTTTTAAACTTACTATCCCTGAGCTCAAAGCGAAGGAGACCACAATGCTCACTACTGGCACGGCAAACGAGATCTGGGGGAAGGTAGGAGATGGTAGTGCATTATGGGTAGGGGGAGGAGGTTAGAGCAGATGCTAGAACAAAAGTTGCTAGCTCGGATCCGATATGTACCTGAATACCCACAGGTTGCAGATAAAATGAAGTTAACTACTTCAGATCGGCAGTTAGGGACGTCGTGTTCAAGGCCTAGGCAAGTAATGCAGTAAGAATGAAAATCTTGATGCAGTATCTGCTTTCCACAGGCGAGACAATTATGAACCTTCTCTGACATCAGTTAGAGCAAGAAAAAGAGATCCTCAATGGGGTACTTAGCTTTCTGAAGACTTTGAAATTCAATTCGGAAAACGTGGTCTGGTAAATGGCCAACCGGCACTTCTGTGAAATGCTTCTGCTTCAGGCTCCATGGCAAGAAAAACTGATGTAATGGCGTCGGCTGCCTCTCTTTATACCCCTGACGACCTGACGTCACTCTACAGGCAACAGCAACTGATGCCCGATGATGAAACCTCTGGTATTCTGGCCGGCTGAGGGCTATCCTGGCATCGGATAACCCAAATGTGATGACTGCAACAGTGAAACATGAAGAACATCTGCTTCGGGCATCTCGGCAAGAAAGACTGATGTAATGGCGTCGGCTGCCTGACTTTATACCACTGATGACCTGACGTCAGTACTCCAGCGATGGCAACAAACGTAGAAATACTAAGCCTCTGGTATTCAGGATGACTGAGGGCTACCTCTGGCAAGATAACCCAAGTGTGATGACTGCAACAGTGAAACACGACAAAACATCTGCAAGTTGTCAAAACGTTTTCAGATGATATAAGAATGTCACTTGGCCTTGATGAATTTGCAAAAGCAAACTTTAAAGCAGGAAATCTGCAGCACCAAGAAAACATCACTTTGTGACAAGAATGTGATAGAAAAGACCTTGAGCAAGAGGGAGTGTATAAATATTTGGGAATTGGTGAAGGATCGACAATAAAACATGAACAAATGCAAATAAAACTTAGGAAGGAACACTTTAAAAGACTTACATTAATCCTGAAAACAGCGTCGACATCTAGGAACAAAATTCAAGCTTTAAACCAATTTGCTCTTCCTGTCTTAACTTACAGTTTTGGAGTGACTGAATGACTCCAAAATGTGTCGGACTGATTAGACTGGAAAACAAGGATGCTTTGTGCCCACCAAATGATTTATAAAAAAATCAGTGCATACCAAGATTATACAGTCCCCATTCCAAAGGAGTAATGGGCTTCCTTGAAAGTGATTACACGTATAGATCTGCAATCGTGGGACTGGACACATCTGTTGATCTTGCAAGACCCAAACGTACTGAAAGTTTTGAAACATGAAATGAATAAATTTAAACATCTCTTGACCTTGCAAGACCCAAACATAGTGAAAGTTTTGAAACATGAAATGAATAAATTTATGAAGACTTCTTTGCTTGGTCTAACAGAAACACATCGGCATCAAGCAGGAATGGAAATGAAACCAGAAGCAGATAAAAATCAGGCAGCAACTGACTGTGTCGAAAAACATAAGAAAGAATATAAGGTGAAGGACCAGATGAGAAGGCAAGAAATGTGGAAAATGCATAAATAAAGTTGCAAATATAGAAACTTCTGGAAGAACCTCATGTTGATCAGGATCAAATGCAGAAATGGTTAAGGAGAGGCAAATTCAAACCATGATTTGAAAGGTTAACATTGGTGGCCCAAGATAGTAGTCTACGTACATGTTGGTTTACAAAGTTCATGGAACATGTGGGAGAAACAGACAAATGTAGGTTTTGTAAAACAGAATTGGAAACAGTTGCACACCATGTTGCTGGTTGTGACATACTAAATGGTAGAAGGACTATATGCTGAAAGGCATACTAATGTGGAAAGACTGTTGCACTGGAGATTGTGCAAACATTATGGTACTGTAGTGGCTGAAAAACCCTGGAAACATGAGCCCCACAGCATCATAGAAAATGATGACGTCTACATCACATGGGATCACTCATTACCAACAATTCAAAAGATAGATGCAAAAAAACAGATATAGTGGCCTATGAAAAGAAGACAAAAGTAGCATTGATCATGGAAATCCCCACACCCAGTGACTACAGTGTTTTGCATTCAGAGAGACATAAAGTATCAGAATCTGCAGGCAGAAACGAGAGCAATGTGGAAGAAAGATACCCAGACAGTTCCAATAGTAGTAGGAGCAAACTACAGTTGTGTACACTTACCATAAATGTAGATGTTAGAGTGTATTCACTGTTGCAGTCATCACATTTAGGGTTATCTGCTTGCAGTAGCCCTCAGTCGGCCTGATTATCAAAGTCTTGGGTCTTGTGTCGGATGCGCTCTCATCTTCCGTGACGTCAGGTAGTCAGGGGTATAAAGCATGCAGCCAACACCATTACATCAGTTTTTCTTGCCCCAGGTGCCCCTCTAATGGGAAGCAATTAAATATATATATGCAAGGTTACACCAAAAAGCTTTTAAGCATAGTAAAGGAGTATAGAGGTATAGCCAAAAAAAGTCAGGGGACTGGAGGGAGCGTAAAGTACAGTTTTGTACCTACCATAAATGTAGATGTTCGAAGATCCACATTGCTGCAGTCCTAACACTTGGGTAGTCCGCTGTCCCAGTCGGCCCGAATACCAAAGTATATGGCTGACGTCGGTCAAGGCGCATTAGTCTGACGTCAGGACGTCAGGGTACAAATGCGCATGACCGACGTCATATCCTCAGTCTTTTCTTGCCCCAGATGTCAGAAGACCCTAAAAGATAAGGCTAAAACCAAAAACACCACACTCCTGCACCAAATATATATACAAAATATACAAATTTACAAGAGTATAACCTCACCCACACAACCACCCCTAAACACAGAGGGAAGGCGGGAGATTGGACTGCAGCAATGTGGATCTTGAACATCTACAGTTATGGTAGGTACAAAACTGTACTATGTTCTTCATACCACATTGCTGCAGTCCTAACACTTGGGTAGAATCCCAAAGCAGAGGCAAGGGAGGCTGGCAAATCATAAGGAAGCAGGAGCTGACAACATGCCCTGCAAAATAGCCGTGCAAAAACCAGCCCTAGATTTAGAGTAGAGAGGAAGGTGGTAATGCTTAGAGAAAGTATGCACTGAACTCCAAGTAGCTGCCTCCAAAATATCCTTAGTTGCCACCCCCCTTAGAAATGCTGTTGAAGTGGCAGTAGCCCTAGTGGAATGAGGCCTAATCCCAGCTGGAATCTCCTTGCCATGATGGGAATAACAAAATGCAATGCAAAACCCAATCCACTTAGAAATAGTTTGTTTTGACACAGGCTTGCCCTGAGAACTCAAAGCAAAAGAAACAAACAACTGCTGAGACTGCCTAAAATCCTTAGTCCTGCTTAAATAATAACGCAACTGCCTGTGTACATCTAAAGTGTGCAAAATCTTTTCCCCTTATTTTGGGGATCTGCATAAAAGGTAGGCAAATGAATAGTTTGGTTTAAAGCCACACTAGAAACCACTTTAGGCATAAAGGAAGGATTAGTAAAGATACCCTATTCTTATGAAAAATCAGGAAAGGCTCAACCGCCATAAGGGCCTGCAATTCAGACACCCTTCTTGCAGATGTAATGGCTAACAAAAAGCAGTCTTCCATGACAAATATTTCAATTCAGCAGTAGCTGCAGGCTCAAAAGGTTGTAGAGTGAGTTTCTCCAACACAAAATTGAGGTCCCAAGCAGGAGTAGGAGCTCTCATTGGGGTCTTATATTCTTTGCCCCTCTAAGAAATTGCTTGAACAAAGGATGAGAAAACAATGGTGGGTCACAATCATAGTGAGCTGAAATTGCTGCAGCATGAATCTTAATGGAAGAGAAAGACAAACCTTTGTCCAATAACTCAGTAAGATATTGAAGAGCCACACTCAAATTTGGCTCAGAAACATCCAAATCCTTTGCTGCACACCAAAATAAAAATCTCTTCCATTTTCCTGCGTACACTTTCCTTGTACTAGGTCTTCTGGCTTCCATAATCACATTCAAAACTTGTTGAGGAAGCTGAGACCTGCTATGGTTCAAAACAGAATATGCCAAGCTGTTAGATGAAGAGAGTGAAGCTTGACCTTGAGCAGATGCCCGTCCTTCTGAGACAATAGGTGTGGAATCAAAGGTAAGGGCCATGGAGGCTTCTTTACCAGTCTCCTCAGCAATGGGTACCAGTGCTGCCGAGGCCAATCTGGAGCTATTAAAATCATCCTTGGCTTGTCTTGTCTGACCTTTAGAAGTACCTTTGGGAGGAGAGGCAGAGGTGGAAAGGCATACACATGAAGATTTTTCCAACTGAAAGAAAGAGCATCCACTTTCCAGGCTGTGTGATGAAACCTTTTCGTGCAAAACTTTGGCAGCTGGTGGTTTAGTGGAGAAGCGAACAGATCTATGTCTGGAGTTCCCCATGACACTGTCAATGTCTGAAATACATGAAGATCCAGTTTCCACTCGTGGGGATCCATGATTTGCCTGCTTAACACATCTGCTAAGGAGTTCTGTGCTCCTGGCAGAAACCTTGCTTGTAGATTCAGCTGCAAGCTTAACGCAGTCTCCCACAAAATCATTGCTTGCCTGCATAGAGGATAAGAATGTGTTCCCCCTTGTTTGTTGATGTACCACATGACAGTTGTGTTGTCTGTTAGAATCAACACCTGCCCTGGAAGAAGTAAATCCTTGAAAGCCAGTAATGCAAACTGGACTGCTAACATCTCCTTCATGTTGATATGTAGATGCTGCAGTCTGGCAGGCCACTTGTCTTGTATCCACTTTCCATTCAGATGAGCTCCCCAAGCTGTGTCTGAGGCATCTGTCGTTAGAATCTGACTAGCCTCTGGCCGGGTCACAGAGAGTCCCTTGTTTAGGTGACATTCCTGAGCCCACCACAAAAATTCCTTTTGAATGCAAGGTATTATTTGAATGACAGTGTCCAAATCCTGGCAGTGCTGTGTCCATACATTTTGAGATACCATTGTAGCTTCCTCATATGCAGTTTGGCATTGGGAAGTACCAGAATACAAGATGCCATGAACCCTAAGGCTTGAAGGACTGTCCTTGCAGTCAGCCCGGACTGATGAGATAGTTGATGGAAGTAAAGAGAAAGATTCTTTTGTTTGTCCGGGGTTAAAAGGCCATCTGGGTTGCTGTATTCAGTCTCACACCCAGAAAGCACATGTCTTGAGAGGGTACTAGACTGGACTTTATTTCGTTCACAGAATACCCTAGGCATCTTAGCACTGCTATCACATATTCCAAATGCTGAAGAAGCACGTCCCTTCCTTGAGCCAGAATCAGGCAATCGTCCAAGTAAGGATAGATTTGTATTCCTTTTAGCCTGAAGAAAGCTATCACTGGAGCCAGAACCTTTGTGAATACTCTGAGCGCAGTAGATAAGCCAAAGGGCAATGCAGAGAACTGATAATGAGAATTCCCAGCTCGAAACACAGATACTTCCTGCAAATTAGTCTGATAGGAACATGAAGGTAAGCTTCCTTGAGATCCAAAGTTACCATCCAGTGATCTTTGCCCAGCAGAGGTAGAAGCTGTTGTAACGTCAACATTTTGAACTTGGGAATGTCCAGATAAGTGTTGAGGATAGACAGATCCAAAATTGGTCTCCACGTGTTCCCCTTTTTGGTACTAGGAACAGGCGAGAATAAAATCCTAGGCCCCTTTCTGGCACAGGAACCGGCTGAATGGCCCTATTTGGAGCAACAGAGAAATTTGCTTGTGAGCCTCTTTCTTTGTTGAGGAGGAATGTCTGGCATGCCTTTGAAAGGAGGCAAGGTATGGAAATAAAACCTGTAACCGTGGTGAATGATATCCAATACCCATCTGTCTTGGGTAATTAAACTCCAGTTTTCTTTGAAAAGTGCCAACCTTCCTCCCAAAGGTGCTGCCAGACGAGAAGATTCTGGCAGCTGAAAAGGCAGGTCATTGTGTCTGTTTACGAAAGGACTGACCCCTGCCCTCACCAGAAGACTGAGCAGGTGAACTCCTGTTCTAGGCCTAAAAGAACCTTGAGCTCTGCCTCTACCACGTCTAGACCTACCCCTAGACTGGGAATCATAAGCAGGATATGTCCACCCCTTGGTAGGTCAATTTCTACTAAACTTGGAGGCTGAACCTGCAAAAATCTTTAACAGTCTGCATAGACCTAGCCTTGTCTTCCATTTTCTTTAGAACTGCTTCCACAGGCGAACCAAACAACACATCAGATTGTAAAGGAGCATCTAAAATCCTTGTTTTCACATGCTCAGCTAAATTCTGATTCCTCAACCAGGCGTGCCTGCGAAGAACCGAACCAGTGGCAGCCACCCTCGAAGAGGCCTGCACAGCATCAAAACCACATTGCAAAGAATGCTTACCCACCTGTTCAGAAACATGAACTAAATCCTGCAACTCTTTACACTCAATACCTTCCGCCAAAGCATCTACCTTAGACTTTAATTGTGAAAGGAGATAATTTTGGTATTTCAACATGTGAAACTGGCAATTCAAAGCTCTCATGGCCAAAGTGGAAGAAGTATACACTTTCTTTCCCCATCTATCCAAAGCCCTAGCCTCTTTATCTGGAGGAACAGGATTTTAACAACAGAAGCCTTAACACCTTTAGGCCCCTGTGAAACAGTTTCTGGGTCTGCCCTAGGACTCTTAAAAAGATACTTATGAGCTTCAGGCACCCTATAATATCTATCCGGTTTAACTGGAGCAGGAGGCAAGGAGTCAGGGTTCAGAGAAGCCTCTGCAAACACATCCTCTACCACATCTAGAACAGGAGGTATAGCTAAAGGCCTATGCTGGGGTAGAAACAAAAATTCCCTAAGCCTTTTCCTGGAATCAGAGAAATCCTGACCTTCCCATTTAAAATGCTCCCTCATGGAATGAAGAGTTTCTGAAAATGAAAAATCCTCAGGAGGAGAAGCAGAAGGAGTAGAATCATCTACATCAGAATCAGAGTAAGGGGAATACTCCTGCAAGTCTTCAGTCAAGACTCAGAAGCATCCGAACACTGCTCAAAACTCCCAAGCTCAGGTTCCACCCTAGGTCTCTTATCAGGAGGGGGCATAGAACCTCTAATCATTGTAATCAAATCTTCTGCCATCTTAAGCATATGCTTCTTAGGCACAGACCCTGAAGAACTAGGGGTAACACCTGAAACCAAACCTGGCCTGCCCCTGGGAGAAGCCTTGGAAACAGCAGGGGAGGGCCTAACCACCTTAGGAAGGGAGGGAATAACAGCTACCTGAGAAGCCCCTTCCGCCTGGCCTACCTCCTGAGAGGTCACATCTTGTAGTAATAAAGTCTCTACCTGGGATTCCAAAGAAATGTCTGGCTGAACCTCTGGCTCCACCGAGCCTCTAAAGAACCGACGTCCAGTACGGACGGTTCTTCCAGCCTAGGCTTTGCTGTTTTGTCCTTGTGCTTTTTTGACGAAGCGGGCGTCGGAGCATCCGACGGCATTTTATAATTACACCGCTTCCCAAAAACTAACCTGGCACAATCTAATCTTCTCTTAATCGTGCGTTTGTTAAATCTAGCACAAGAGCGACAGCCAACAACGTCGTGCTCAGGCCCTAAGCAAGGTATACACAAGGTATGGTAATCCCTATGAGGTATCTGTTTCCCACAAGAAATACAGTTATTCACTTTTTCTGACATCCGGTAAAATACTGAGGCAAGAAAAACAAAATATTCCCCAACGGGTACTTAGCCAACTTGGATTCGGTCTGAAACTCCGACTTCGGAAAATCTCAGAACGCCAACCTGCACTCGCAAAACTGCTTCTGCATCGGACCATGCGGCAAAAAAGACTGAGGATATGACGTCGGTCATGCGCATTTGTACCCTGGGGTCCTGACGCCAGAGTAATGGCCCTTGACCGACGTCAGCCATATACTTTGGTATTCGGGCCGACTGGGACAGCGGACTACCCAAGTGTTAGGACTGCAGCAATGTGGTATGAAGAACATCCAGGACTGCAACAGTGAATACACTCGAACATCTACATTTATGGTAAGTGTACACAACTGTACTATGTTCTTAGTGTTTCACTGTTGCAGTCATCACATTTGGGTAGATTCCCAAAGCTAAGAATGGGAGGAGGAACTTAGATAGCCTTAGGACCAGCTATAAGGCCCTGCAAGACTGCAGTGGCAAAGCCAGCTTTGGATTTAGAGAAAACTGGCAAATGGTAATGCTTGGTGAAAGTATGTACAGAACTCCAGGTAGCAGC
Organism: Protopterus annectens; assembly: GCF_019279795.1. Lineage (NCBI taxonomy): Eukaryota > Metazoa > Chordata > Ceratodontiformes > Protopteridae > Protopterus > Protopterus annectens. The sequence continues at coordinate 20,281,578 of NC_056745.1, forward strand.
TTCTAGGATGTCCCTGGTAGGTACACCTCTGAGAAAGGCTGTAGAGGTAGATGCAGCCCTGGTTGAGTGTGGTCTTACCCCCTGTGGGATAGGTTTTCCCTGGTGCTTATAGCAGAAATGAATGCAATGGCCTATCCATTTAGAAACGGTTTGATTTGAAATGGCCTTTTCCCTCTGCCCCTGCAGCAAATGCCACCAGCAGTTGTTCAGATTTCCTTTGAGGTTTAGTCCTGTCCAAGTAAAATCTAAGTTGTCTATGCACATCTAAGGAGTGCAGTATCCGTTCCCCTTTGTTCTGTTGATTAGAAAAGAAGGTTGGCAAATGAATGGACTGATTAAGAGCCACACTGGATACAACCTTGGGCATGAAGGAGGGGTTGGTCCTGAGGGACACCCTGTCCGCATGAAAGATGATGAAAGGCTCCACTGCCATAAGGGCCTGTAATTCAGATACCCTTTTTTGCTGAAGTGATTGCTAAAAGGAAGTCTGTTTTCCACGAAAAGAATTTTAAATCTGCACTTGCAGCTGGCTCAAAAGGAGGTAGAGTGAGTTTTTCCAATACAAAGTTAAGGTCCCAGGCAGGAGTTGGGGCTCTCCTGGGTGGTCTTAAGTTTTTGGCCCCCCTGAGGAACTGCTTGTGCAGTGGATGAGAGAAGAGGGGTGGTTCTGTGTTGTAATAAGCTGAAATGGCTGAGGCATGAATTTTTATGGAGGAAAAAGAAAGCCCCTTGTGAAGCATCTCAGTTAAGTATTGAAGAATCTGAGGTAAACTGGGCGTTGCTGTGCCCATCCCTTGAAGCTGGTTCCAGGCACAGAATCTTTTCCATTTTGCAGCATAAGACTTTCTAGTACTAGGCCACCTTGCCTTCAAAATGACATCCAACACTTGTTTACTGAGGGATGGTAACCGAGAGGTTAGGTAATTAACCAGGCTGCTAGGTTCAGGGTTTGCAGCTGAGGATGCAGAATCTGGCCCTCCTGCTGTGACGGCATGGTAGGGGTTTGAGGCAGGTGCCATGGAGCCAGCAGTGACACACTGCACAAAAGGGGGTAACGGTGTTGGCGTGGCCAGTCTGGTGCAATCAGTATTGTCCTTGGTTTGTCCTGTTTGATCTTCGATAGTACTTTGGAGAGGCAGAGGAGGAAAGGCATAAACTGATAGATTTTTCCAGCCGAAGGGCAGGAAATCCACTTTCCAAGCTTGTTTGTGGGGAGTCCTTGTGCAGAATTTATCCAATTGATAGTTCTGGGGGGAGGCAAACAGGTCTATATCCGGGCTCCCCCATTGGTTTATCAGCATGTTGAAAGTCTTTGGTTCCAGTTTCCACTCGTGTGGGTCCATGAGATTTCTGCTTAGTTCGTCTGCCAGTGTATTTAGATTTCCTGGCAGGAATTGAGCCCGTAGATGCACTTGGTAGCTCAAGGCTGTGTTCCACAGAGCCATGGCTAGTCTGCAGAGGGGGTCCCCTGCTTGTTTATGTGCCACATAACAGTGGTGTTGTCCGTCTTTACCATTAGTTGTCCTGGAAGAATGTGGTCCTTGAAGGCTGTCAGAGCATTCTGTACAGCTAACATTTCTTTTATTGATATGCACGTGTATTTGATTTGGGTCCATTTGCCTTGAATGCACTTCCCTGCCAGGTGAGCCCCCCATGCATAGTCTGATGCGTCTGTTGTTATGGTATGGGCAGCAGGGGGTAGAGTGAATGGTAGTCCCTTGTTTTGGTGGCAGGCCTCTGCCCACCAAAGGAATTCTAACTGCAGGCAAGGTCTGATCGGAATCATTGCTTCTAGATCCTGAGAATGTTGACACCATAGCCTTTTTAGATACCATTGTAGTTTCGTCATATGCAGTCTTGCATATGGAATTAGGAGAATGCAGGAGGCCATGAACCCCAAGGCTTGCAGTATTCGCCTTGCATATAGCAGGGTTTTTGTGGCCATTAGTATGAAATTAAGTTGTCAAATGAATTTGTTTCTCTGGCATGAGGAAAGCTATCTGGGAAGTTGTGTTCAAGCTTGCTCCCAGGAATATAATTTGCTGACAGGGTACAAGATGTGATTTCTTTTCGTTTATGATGTACTCCAGACAAGTTAGCACCTTTTGTACAAATGCCAGATGATTCAAAAGTATGTCCTGACTTTCTGCCTAAATTAGACAATCGTCCAGGTATGGGTATATTTGAATATTTGCCTGCAAAATGCAATGACTGGAGCTAGGCACTTTGTGAATACCCTGGGCACAGTAGATAAGCCAAAGGTCAGTGCAGAGAAAGTACAGTTGTGTACACTTACAATAAATGTAGATGTTCAAAAGTATTCACTGTTGCAGTCATTACATTTGGGTTATCTGCTTGCAGTAGCCCTCAGTTGGCCTGATTAACAAAGTCTTGGGTCCTGCGTCGGTTGTTGTCCCTTCTTCCATGACGTCAGGTCGTCAGGGGTATAAAACATGCAGCCGATGCCATTACATCAGTTTTTCTTGCCCCAGATGTCAGGTGCCCCCCCTAATGGGAAGCAATTAAATCTATAATACAAGGATATACCTCCAACAAAAAAGCAAATACACCAAAAAGCTTTTTGAAGGGTGTCAGGTGTGATTTCTTTTCGTTTATGGTATACTTCACACAAGTCAGTACCCGTTGAACAAAGGCCAGATGCTTCAAAAGTATGTCCTGGCTTTCTGCCTGAATTAGACAATCATCCAGGTATGGGTATATTTGAATATTTCTTTGCCTGCAGAATGCAAGGACTGAAGCTTGGCACTTTGTGAATACCCTGGGCACAGTAGATAAGTCAAAGGGCACTGCAGAGAAGCACAGGTATCTTCTGCAAGATTCCCTGATAGGGATGCGCAGGTAGGCTTCTTTTAAGTCTAGTGTTGCCAACTATGCATCTTTGCCTAGCATAGGAAGCAGTTGGTGAGTCTCAGCATCTTGAATTTTGGAATCACCAGAAAGGTATTTAGAGTAGAAAGGTCCAGGATAGGAAATCATGTATTGCCTTTTCTGGGTTCCAGAAAATGTCTCGAATAGAAACGTTGTCCCTTTTCCTCTTCTGGTACCAAGTGAATAGCCCCCATGCTTAAGAGAGAGAGTACTTGATTTTGGGCTTCTGCCCACTGATTTGGGGGTTGATCTGGCCACCCGCTTGGTGTTGGTAAGGTGTGGAAGTGAAATCTGTATCCTTGGGACACTACATTTAAAACCCATTTATCCTGGGTATTGAGTTCCCAGTTTTTGGCCTGCAGACCAATCTTTCTGTCTAATGGAGCATTCAGTTGGGAATTGCTTGGAAATTTTAAAAGCAAGTCATTGAGAAAGTTTTCCATAGCGGGGCGTCTTACTACTCCCCGATTTGGGTGTGGAAACCCCCCACTGCTTAGTCTTGTGTGTCCCCTGGGACTGAAACCTAGGGTTTTTGCTGTGTCTGGGTTTGGCTTGAGAAGACCTGATAGGGGCTGGAAAGAACCAATTCTTAGAGGGCTAGTGCCTACTAAATCTAGGAGGCTAAACTTGTAAGAAATCTTCAACAGTTTGCATAGATTTAGCTTCATCTTCCATCTTTTTAAGAACTTCTTCAGCCTTGTTGCCAAACAGGCGGCCCCAATTTAAGGGAGCATCCAACAATTTAGCTTTAACATGATCAGGCAAAGATTGTTCCTTAAGCCAAGCATGCCTTCTGTGCACAGACCCAGTAACAGCAGCCCTGCAAGAGGCCTCTAATGAATCAAATCCACATTGCAAAGTATGCTTTCCAACCTGTTCAGCAGAATGCATTAAATTCTGTAATTCTTTATTTTCCGCACAGTCAGGAATCAACATAATTTTCTCTTTAAGCAATCCAATAACATGTTGTTGATACTTTAACATATGAAACTGGCAGTTTAAAGCCCCAATGGCCAAGGTTGCAGAAGTGTAAACCTTCTTATCCCATCTATCCAGCGCCCTGGAGTCTCTATCAGAAGGGGTGTGATTTTTAACAGTAGAAGCCTTAATGCACTTGGGTCCCTGTGAAATAGTCTATGGATCAGCAATGGGATTTTTAAAAAGGAACTTGTGTGAATCAGAAACCCTGTAATATCGGTCAGGTTTTCTGGGAGCAGGAGGCAAAGAATCAGGGGCCAAACCAGATTCCGAAAAAGTATCAATAATGTCTAGTACAGGAGGAATAGCTAAAGGCCTATGCTGAGGCAGGAGTAAGAAATCCCTAAGCCTCTTTTTTGAATCAGAAAAATCCTGGCTTTCCCAGTGGAATGCTCCCTTAGAGTATGTAAGGTTTCACCAAAAGAAAAATCCTCTGGAGGGGAAGCAGAGGGAATAGAGTCCTCAGCATCAGAATCCTCATAAGTAGATAAGGGCAAATCCAGATCATCAGAAGAATCAGAATCCTGGTCAGAAGATTCATAAACAACTTCAGTCCTAGGTCTCTTAGAAGGGGGGGGTGGGTTGGCTTCCCCTGATTAGAGTTATAAGATCTTCAGCCATTCTTATTTGTTTTTTAGGCATAGAGGCCTGAGCATGCGGCCTGGGCGTCTGTTTTTTAGGCATGGTTCGAGATTTAGGCCTAAATGAAGAAGGAGGCATCGGTTTAATATGCAAGTCCGTAAGCCTGAATACACCTTCAGGAGCCGGTGCCTGCACAGCAGCTCCAGACCCATTCCAGGTAGAGGCATCCACAGGTTCCATAGTTGAAGCATCTCGCGGCATACCAGACTCCGAATGGGTCTCAGTAGAGGCCTGCGAATCAGAAGTAGCGGGTATCAGGAGCTGCGAAAGCGCCTCACGGAGTACCGGCGAACTGGCGACTGGCTTAGGAGAAGCGTAGTCGGCAGTTTTGGACCTTGGGGCCTGGATGGTTAACCGACATTTCTGGATAATTAAATCGAGAATCGAAATATTTAGAGGTGAAAATATACAGACGACGGATAGGGCGCTGATTAAATAAAGCACAAAACCGACAGCAAGGTACATCCTGGTCAGGGCCTAGGCAAGGAATACAGTACAATGAAAATCTTTATGAGGTATTTGCTTTCCACAATTAATGCAATTATTAACTTTTACTGACATCAGTAAGGAGCAAGGAAAAGTTTCCCCAACGGGGTACTTAGCTTTAGTTGAAGACTTCGGTTCTGAAACTTGAAAAAGAAAATTTCAGGAGCCGGCCGACCTGCACTTGCAAACTGCTTCTGCTTCAGGCACCGCACCACAAGAAAGACTGATGTAATGGCGTCGGCTGCAAGTTTTATACCCCTGACGACCTGACGTCATGGAGCAAGGGACAGCAACAGACGCAGGACCCAAGACTTTGTTAATCAGGCCGACTGAGGGCTACTGCAAGCAGAAAACTGAAATGTAATGACTGCAACAGTGAAACACGAAGAACATCTGATAGTGCAAGTAGCCTGCTTTGAAGCATAGGTATCTTCTGCAAGATTCCCCGATTGGGATGTGCAGGTAGGCTTCCTTTAAAATCCAGTGTTGCCAACCAGGCACCCTTGCCTAGCAAAGGAAGCAACTGGTGAAGAGTTAGCATCTTAAATTTTGGGATTACCAAAAAGGTGTTTAGGATAGAAAGGTCCAGGACAGGACACCAGGAGTTGTCTTTTCTAGGTACCAGGAAAAGTCTTGAGTAGAAACCTTGTCCCTTTTTCTCTTCTGGTACAGTTTGAATAGCCCTTATGCTTAAGAGAGAGAGTACTTGCTTTTGAGCCTCTGCCCACTGATTTGGGGGTAGACCTGGTCAACCGTTTGGGGTTGGTAACATGTGGAAGTGAAATCTGTATCCTTGGGAAACAATATATAAAACCCATTTGTCCTGGGTAATGAGTTCCCAGTTTTTTGCTTGCAGAGCAATCTTTCCCCCTAAAGCAGCAGTCAGTTGAGAAGTGCTTGGAAGTTTTAAAGTTAAGTCATTGAGACAGCTTAGCATAAGGGAGAGTCTTACTACTCCCTGATTTGGAAGTGGGAGCCCCTCACTGCTTAGTCCTGTGCATACCCTGGGACTGAAGCCTGGGTGTTCTGCTGGCTCTGGGTTTGGACTGAGAAGACCTGGAAGAGGCAGGAAAGGACCAATTCTTAGAGGGCCAATGCCTACTAAAATCTGGGAGGCTGTACTTGTAGGGAATCTTTAACAGTTTGCATAGATTTAGCTTTTTCCTCCATCTTTTTAAGTACTTCTTCTGCTATGTTGCCAAACAGGCACTCCTGATTTAAGGGAACATCCAGCAATTTAGCTTTAACATGATCTGGCAGGGATTGCTCCTTAAGCCAAGCATGCCTTCTAAGTACAGACCCAGTGACAGCAGCCCTGCAAGATGCCTCTAGTGAATCAAAACCACATTGCAAAGTATGTTTTCCAACTTAATCATCAGAATGCATCAAATCCTGTAAATCCTCATTTTCAGCACAGTCAGGAATCAACATCATTTTCTGTTCAAGCAATCCAATAATATGCTGCTGATACTTCAACATATGAAACTGGCAATTTAAAGCCCTGATGGCCAAGGATGCAGAGGTGTACATCTTCTTCCTCCATCAATCCAGCGCCCTGGAATCTGTATCAGAGAGGGTAGGATTTTGGGCAGTAGTAGCCTTAATGCCCTTGGGTCCCTGTGAAACTGTCTCAGGATCCACAGTAGGATTTTTAAAAAGAAACTTGTGAGAGTTGGTAACCCTGTAATATCTATCAGGTTTTCTGGGAGCAGGAGGTCTAGATTCCGAAAAGGCATAATCAACAATGTCTAGTACAGGAGGGATAGCTAAAGGCATGTGTTGGGGCAGGAGTAAAAAATCCCTAAGCCTCTTTTTAGAATCAGAGTAATCCTGGCTTTCCCAGCGAAAATGCTCCCTAAGAGTATGCAAGGTTTCACCAAAAGAGAAATTCTCTGGGGAGGGGAAGCAGAGGGAATAGATTCCTCTGCATCAGAATCCTCATAGGTAGATAAGGGTAAATCCTGGTCATCAGAAGAAATAAGAAGTTATGTACCTACCATAACGTTCCATGTTAGTTGTCTTCTTCTCGCCTTCTTTCTTGCTGGATGGTTTCGGAGCCGATCCTCGGCTCCGACTCGGCCAATACTAAAGCTCGAGAGCTAATTCCACCAGCTCGAGGCTCCCCTATATCCCACAATGCTAGGCGGTAACTACTCAGATCTCGTTTGATAGTTATACCAAGCAACCCTAGTCTCCATAGAATGCAGAAGGGAAACCCACCTCAATAACAACCTGCGTGAAAGGTATCGCAGACCTAAGAAAGGGGAAAAGGAGGTGGAAGAACGTATGGGAATGACAACTTCCAGAGGAAGAACACAAACTGAATTCCTATCGGTCTGTCCAGGCTTGGGGGAAGGGGGGTGGGACGCAAGAAAGAAGGCGAGAAGAAGACAACTAACATGGAATGTTATGGTAGGTACATAACTTCTTAATGTTAAGTTGTCTATCTCGCCTTCATTCTTGCTGGATGGGACTGCGTCCCTAGCACCTTACCCCGGGTGGCCTATCAGAACAGACTCTTGAGAACAGTGGAACCAAAGTTGGCACGGCTTCTGGAGACCATGTCCAATTTCTAATGTGAAATGAAGGTATGAGGAGAAGCCCAGGTGGCTGCTGCACAAATGGAATCTATTGGCAGCCTATCCTGAAAAGCTACGGATGTAGCTAATGCCCTAGTTGAATGAGCTCTAGGTCTTGAGGGTAGTTTTTGATGTCTGATCTCATAGATGAAGGTAATTGTAGAGGTGAGCCATCTAGAGAGGGATACTTTAGTAACAGGAAGGCCCAATTTCCCTTCCGCATACGACAGAAACAATTGATCAGATTTCCTGAATTGTTTAGTCCTGTCTAAGTAATATCTAAGTTGGCGATGAACATCCAGAAAATGTAGCTTTTGTTCCGACCTGTTTGAATAGTTAGGGAAAAAAACGGGGAGATCAATAATTTGGTTTAGGTTTGCTTGAGAGGAAACTTTGGGTAAAAAGGATGGATTAGTACGGAGGGATACCCTATCTTTATGAAACACTAAGTAAGGAGGACGACTGCATAGAGCATGGAGTTCAGATACCCTTCTCGCTGAAGTTATAGCTACCAGAAAAAGTGTCTTCCAAGAAAGCAACTTCAGAGAACATGAAGGTTCGAAGGGGGGGAAGGATTAGTGATGCCAGAACCAAGTTCAAATCCCATTGAGGCAGGGGAATCTTTGATTGGAGGTTTGAGAAGAAATACACCCCTTAAAAAGGCTTTACAGAGTTTGTGAGCCATGATGCTAGACTCCGAGACACCAACATGAAAATTAGATATGGCAGCCAGTTGAACTCTAATGGTAGATGCAGATGATCCTAAATGAAAGAGTTCTGCTAAAAAGTCTAGAATAGACTGGATAGGTGCAGTAAAGGGATCTATGTTTTTTGATGTTGCCCAAAAAGAGAAGCGTTTCCATTTGCTACTATAAATCTTCCGGGTAGAAGATTTATGAGAGGCTATTAAGATATCTCGGACCGAGCGAGATATTGAGGGAAGCCTGGCTAAGGTTGGAATTGGAGAAACCACGCTGTGAGGTTTAGAGAAAGCAGAGATTGGTGCAGCTGACCCGATTGGTGGGTTAACAGATCTGGTACTGGGTCCACATGCCAAGGCTGCTCCAAAAGGTAACGATGAAGAAACAGAAACCGTATCTGTCGAGGCCAGTAAGGGGCAATGAGGATCACTGTCACTCTCAAAGCGATGGCTTTCTGAATTAGTTGAGATATCAGTGGAAAAGGGGCAAAGGCATATAGAAGTCCCCGGGGCCAATCGTGGACTAGAGCGTCTCTGGTGGGATGGCCTGGTAACGGGAAGAGAGTGAAGTCGTGACACTTGCTGTTTTGGGGAGTAGCAAAAAGATCGCAGCAAGGTTGGCCCCATCTTAGGAATACTTCTTCTAGAACTGATTTCTTTAGAGACCACTCGTGGGGCATGAGAATTGCCCTGCTCAACTTGTCTGCAATAACGTTGGATTTCCCAGGAATGTGCGTTGCTATCAGAAAACGCTGAGAAGAGATCGCCCATTGCTAAAGTCTGAGTGCCTCTCGACATAAAGGGTATGATCTGGTTCCGCCTTGTTTGTTGATGTACCACACTACGGACATGTTGCCCGTCTGAATTGCAATAGTCCCAGTGGGAAGAGAGTCGTGAAGGGCTTGCAACGCTAAAAGCACTGCTCTCATCTCTAAGACATTTATGTGCAAGTGGCACTCGAAAGGTTGCCACGTGCCTTGGACTGTCCTGCCCTGATAATGCCCCCGCCACCCGATCAGGGAGGCGTCTGTTGTCAACGTGGAAACTGGGGGGGGGGGGTGAAGGGTCTTCCTCAGAGAACCTGAGGTGATGTGATCCACCAAGACAGTTGATTCTTGCATGATTGAGTTATCAATATGGTATGGGACATCGGGAGCTGTTGAAAGTACCATTGAGTAAACAGCATCCATTGGAGGATCCTCATGTGGAAGCGAGCTAAGGGGAGAAGGGGAACAGCTGCTGCCATGAGTCCTAACACCTTCAAAACTAGTCTGGCTTTGACTTTGTTGCACTGTAAGAGAAGGGAAACTTGTTTTCGAATGTCTGACACTCTCTGCTCTGTGAGTCTGGCTGAAAGATTGAGTGAGTCTAAGGTGGCGCCTATAAAGGTAATAGATTGACAAGGCGACAAGGCAGATTTTTTTAAATTTATTGAAATGCCTAGAGCTTGGCAAGTTTGGATGGTGAAGTCCCTGGATAGAAGAAGCTGATGTCTGGTGGTGGCGGTAAGGAGCCAGTCGTCTAAATATGGAAACACCTGGAATCCTTGACGTCTCAAGTGAACCGTGACCACTGCCATGCATTTGGTAAACACACAGGGGGCTGTAGTGAGACCAAAGGGCAAGGCCCTGAACTGGTAGTGACTGGCTCCCAGCCTGAAGCGGAGAAATCTCCTGGAGCGTCTGTTCATCTTGATGTAGTAGTACGCGTCCTGAAGATCTATCGAGCACATCCAATTGTCCTGACCCAAGAAGGGTAGAATGGACTGTAGCGTGACCATCCGGAATTTTGTTTTCCTGACATACTTGTTTAAGTTGCTGAGATCCAGTATGGGTCTCCAGTCCCCTGTTTTCTTTGGTACCAAAAAGAATTTGGAGTAGATTCCGGATCCTTGCTGGTCTGCTGGGACTGATTGGATAGCTCTTTTTGATAGCAGCTTTGAAATTTCTAATGCTGCTTGTTCCCTTAGACTGGGTGGAACATCAGGAAGGGTTCCTTTTGGTTGGGATGGGATGTGAATAAAGGGAATTTTGTAACCCTCGGATATGATCGACTGTACCCATTTGTCTTGAGTAAGGGAAAGCCAGGCTTTTGGGTACAGGGATAACCTTCCCCCGACTGCCTCCGAAGGTGGACAGCCGGGCAGCCCCTCAGGGATGCTGAAAGGGTTTGTCAGAGAACGTTTCTCTGCTACCCTGGTTTTGCGGACCTCCTCTGCCTCTAGGGCGGCGTCTATTATTCCCCCCTCTGCCTCTAGAGGGGAATCGACCTTGTGCGTCAGATGAGACTCCCTGGGATTGTTTACGGAACCACATCTTTTCTCCCCTCTGACCTTTGGGATAGGATCTAGAAGGGGTAGAAAAACGGACTCCTATGGCAGAGAGAGTCTTACCTTCTACCTCACACCTGGTCAATGTATCCTTCACCTGTGGAGCAAACAAGGATGATCCATCAAAGGGAGAATTGGTGAAGGATGCCTTGAAAGGGTCCGCAAAGTTGCACAGCCGCATCCAGGCATGACGTCGTAAGGCAACACCTGTGCCTGTGGCTCTACTCGCCCCATCCGCAGCATATGAGACAAGCCGCATGGAGGAGTTAACGATGGAATTCAGGGTTGCCAACTGGGAGTTCATTCTGTCTTGGAACCCCTCAGCTGTAGTATCCTTTATCACTTCACCCATATCCTTGAGTAAATCTCTCTGGAGACGAGTGAAGTGGCATAAGTAGTTCAGCGACCACATTGAAAAGGTCGCTGATGAGAACATCCGCTTACCATACCTGTCCATGGTCCTAGATTCCTTATTAGGAGGATGGACAGGAACCGAAGGATCGGCTAACTCCTTCTTAGTGGCCGCAGCCACCACCATGGCATCAACGGGGACACCTTTGGATAAAAAATCTTTATCTCTAGGGGCAGTAATAAATTTAGATAGCCTCCTCGGGGTGGGTTCCACTGAATCAGGAGCCGTCCAGGCCTTCCTTGCCACCACTTCCATAAGGGGGTCAAAGGGAGGGGACACCCAGGAGGTAGAAGGGCGAGAGCCAAACGCCTCAAGATACAATGACTCATCCTCCGAAGGGTTAAGGGCTGGCCAGTTCCCCCTCTGTTTCAGGATCTCAAGGATGTCAGCAAAGGAGACATTCTCAGAGGGGGATCGAGGGGAACCTTCAGATTCCTCTAAGTCAGTGTCAGAGGTGATAGACTCAGGGGAGTCAATGTGCTTCCTCTTGCACTGCCTCTTCCTAGGGGGATCTCCTTCCGGGTCAGGAGAGGCCTCGGAAGAGGAGGAAATTCCCAATGGGGAAACTTGAGGAGTTGGCTCTCTGCGGTCTAATGCAAGGGGGTGGGTAGAAATCACCGAAGGCACTGTAGATGGAGGGGCTGACGGAGCTGACTGTGGGGCAGACCCTGGTTCTAGCACGCTCCGCATGACCTCGAAGGCACCCCTATCAGGCAAGGCCGGAGGTCCCCGCTCCGAAGAGACAAGGACCCCCCCGGCACCGACAGGGACAGCTCCGAGGCCGATGTCGGAGCCGAACTCACCAGCGCCGAAGCCCCGAGAGGGAGAGCGGGGTCAGACAAGGGTCGGATGCCACTCGCCCCCTCGGAGCCGACGAGGGAAGCTCGGCGCCGAGATCCCTCCAAGGAGGAGATCGGAGCAGACGACGGAGCTGAAAGGGAAGGTATCGGATCCGATGCACCGACAGTCATGGCTCCAACAAGCCCTGGCTCCGAACTCAAAGGAGTCGGAGGAGGAATATATTGGGGAACGGAAATAGCCACTGACTGCTGAGTCGGGCTATGCAGCATTTGGGCCAGTGCCTCGGACTTGAGAAGTCTACTCACTACCCTTTGCAAATCGTGGTCAGATAGCCTGGAAGACCGTGAGGAATGTGTTTTATGGCTCCGTTCAGAAAGAAGAGGGGATCCTGGTGCCGAGTGCACGGAGCCGATAGAGGGGGATCTAGATCTCTTCCTAGAAGGTTGCTCCGATAAGAGTATCGGAGCCAACGGAGTTTTATCAACCTCGGCTCCAGCCGGAGCCAAGGTAACAGTATGAGACTTGGAAACATCGGCTCCGGCCAGAGCCGATGTGGAAGCAGACTTTACATTTCCAAAAGTCAACTCAGAAACTGGAGCCGACTGTTTGGAAGTTTTAGAAGGCTTCCACGACACAGACTGAGTCGGGGGGCCTTCAGGCTTTAATAAGCCACGCAAGATTAATTTATTCTTGCATTCCTGCAGGACTCTAGGGCTAAAACCATGGCAAACAGCACAAGACTCCTGCAGATGCAAAGGTCCCAGGCAATACACACAAGAAGTGTGACCGTCTGTCAGAGACATTTTCTGACAGCACAAGTCACACTTCTTGAAGCCTGAGACATTAGATTCCTTAGACATGATAAAAGGTCCAAGAAAAAACACACACACACACACACACACACACACACACACACACACACACACACACACACACACACACACACACACACACACACACACAGGCCTTAATTAAAAATAAAATACCAGTCACACAAGGGGACTAGAAGGGGCCTAAGGCCTAAAACTAAAGGTGAATAAAAGAAGGAATTAAGGGCAACAAAGTTGTCGGACCAGGAAAAGGGGAATTTAAAACTAACGGTTTAGTAAGAAAAGGGTACTAGGGGTCTAAGATTGAAAATTTAGAATTAAATTCTTCACTAACCTGCCAGAGCCGGTAGAAAAGCACCTCGTCAGCTAAGCGGCAAACGAGATCTGAGTAGTTACCGCCTAGCATTGTGGGATATAGGGGAGCCTCGAGCCGGTGGAATTAGCTTTCGAGCTTTAGTATTGGCCGAGTCAGAGCCGAGGATCGGCTCCGAACCCATCCAGCAAGAATGAAGGAGAGATAGACAACTTAACATGAGAAATTTCAGGATCCTGATCAGAAGTATCATAAGCAAATTCAGTCCTAGGTCTCTTAGAGGGGGAAAGTTGGCTTCCCCCGATTAAAGTAATAAGGTCTTCAGCCATTCTTAACATTTGTTTTTTAGGCATAGAGGCCTGACCATGTGGTATGGGCATCAGTTTTCTAGGCATGGTTCGAGTTTTAGGGCTTGAAGAAGAAGATGGGGTCAGTTTAATATGCAGGTCAGTAGCCCCGAATACACCCTCAGAAGCCGGTGCCTGTACAGCGGCTCCGGACCCATCCAATGTAGAGACATCCACAGGTCCCACAGTTGAAGCATCTCGTGGCATACCGGACTCCGAATGGGTCTCAGTAGAGGCCTGCGAATCTGAAGTAGTGGGCATCAGGGGCTGTGAAAGCGCCTCACTGAGAATGAGTACCGGCGAACTGGCGACTAGCTTAGGAGAAGCGTCATCGGCAGCTTTGGACCTACGCGGCCTGTTTCTGTCTTTATCTTTGTGTTTTTTTTGAAATGTTGGTAGTCAGGTGGCTTACCAAAGACATATCTGGATAATTGAATCGAGTACCAAAATATTTAGAAGCGTAAATATACAGACGACGAACAGTTTGTTGTTTAAATAAGGCACAAAACCGACAGCGAGGTACGTCGTGGTCAGGGCCTAGGCAAGGAATACAGTAAGAATGAAAATCTTTGTGAGGTATTTGCTTGCCACAAGAAATACAATTATTGACTTTTACTGACATATGTTTAGAGCAAGAACAAGGATCCCCAACGGGGTACTTAGCTTAGTTGAAGACTTCGGTTCTGAAACTTGAAAACGAAAATTTCAGGAGTTGGTCGACTGGCACTTGCGAACTGCTTCTGCTTCGGGCACCGCACAGCAAGAAAGACTGATGTAAGGGTGTTGGCTGCATGCTTTATACCCCTGACTACCTGACGTCATGGAAGATGAGACAGCAACTGACGCAGGACCCAAGACTTTGATAATCAGGCCGACTGAGGGCTACGGCAAGCAGATAAAACCCTAAATGTGATGACTGCAACAGTGAAACACGAAGAACATGGAGTCTTATAAAAAAAGAGTCTACAATCGTATTTAGATATGTTACCAATATATGCAACCTTGTAAGAAATGCAGGAGGAGTCGGTGCTGTGAAGAGCTCTTCTGGCTGGCAACAAAAATTGAAACAAAATACTAATTTCATGAACTTTAATCACACTTGGAATTAGGAGTGAGGTCCAGTCCTGTCCTGGTATTAGAAACCCAAAAGACTAGGAATTAAGCCATATGTCACTAGATGGGTAGTCAAATGGCTTACCGACAGAAAGCACAGTCAAAGTTGGGGATTTCACCTCTACCAGCAAACCAGTTACCAGTGGTGTATTACAAGGATCTGCGGTGGGCCCTCTACTGTTTGGAATCTATTTCTCGGAAGTCCAGGTGAAAATAAATGGCCTGTGGCTTACCAACTTCGCTGATGACTGCAAACTGGGTGCCATCACTGAGTCCCCCAATTAACTTGATATACTACAAAAAGGGATAAACACAGACAAATGACTGGTGCCAAAGCCATGGACTTAAACTAAACACAAAAAAAAAGTGTTATCATCCCTTTCAGCAAAGGGAGAAGTCCCTGCAAATTACAATGTTACCAGTACCCCCCTTAGCTCAAATATTGTGGTGAGAGATTTGGGTGCACAGATTGATAGCAGCCTTAACTTCGATCACCATGTGTCCACAGTGGTAAGGAAAGTACAATTGTGTACACTTACCATGAATGTAGATGTTCGAGTGTATTAACTGTTGCAGTCATTACATTCGGGTAATCTGCTGGCAGGTTGCCCTCAGTCGGCCTGATTACAAAGTCTTGGGTCCTGTGTCAGTTGCTGTCCCTTCTTCCATGACGTCAGGTCATCAGGGGTATAAAACATGCAGCCGATGCCATTTTCATCAGTTTTCTTGCCCCAGATGTCAGGTGCCCCCCGAATGGGGAGCAAAATATATATATATATACATACACACATATATAAATACATATATATATATCTATATATATATATACACAGACACACACACACATATATATATATTTTACATATATCTATCTATATATATATATATATATATATATATATATATATATATATATATATACACACACACACACACACACACACACACACACATATATACATATATATAATATACACATATATATATATACACATATATACACATATATACATATATATAATATACACATATATATATATATATATATATATACACACATTATATATATATATATATATATATATATATATATATACACACACACACACATTATATATATATATATATATATATATACACACACACACACACACATATATATATATATATATAAAAACACGTCCCGATTGACCCAAAAGTTCGTATATGGCAACACAAATCCCAATGAACGCAATGGATAAAACACAAGCTTCTTGCAAACGTAACAAATAAATCCAGCAAACTTCAAATCGGCAATAGTATATACTATAAAGTGATTGCTTGCAGATAAAATTGATATGTGTGTGTAATAAAACCTACCCTATGCATATCTCTGCAAGCAATTACTTTATAGCATATAATATTGCCGATTTGAAGTGTTGTCATGAGGGACAATAAATTATTTATTTATGTGCTTTAAGTATGTAATATGTCAGATTATATTCATAAGGTATGTCTTAGGCTTTGCGTAGTAGTCAGCAGTTTGTACAACAAGCGAAGAATAGGTAATTTGATTTTAGTGCACATTAGTGGTATTTTCAATGTATTTAAAACGCACTTTATCACATTTATTATTGATTAAATATTAGAAGTATTTTAAAGTATTTTAATATATTTAATATATTCAAATGTTACTATGCAGTATGTAAATGTTGTATCAGTTGTTTTTAATAATCATAGTGACGTTTATGAAATGCGACATTGACAAGCTGTTTAAATTTGGCGCCTTACTAGCGCCTCCTTGTTTGTTTGTCTGAAGAAGCGGCTATCATTTTTGCCGTGAAAGCGCTCACAAGAATAAAGTTTTTCGTCAGAACCGAATGGTTGGATTTATTTGAAATTCTGCAAGTAACTAAAGGTTTTGTTTATATTCACTGCTGCAATAGTTATATCGCATTTTATGCTTACGCTCCGTTGGGCTATTTTGGCTTCTTACAATATATATATACACACACACATATATATATATATATATATATATATATATATATATATATATATATTATATATATATATATAATATATATATATATATAATATATATATATATATAATATATATATATATATGCATGTAATTTAGAACACAACAAATATACCTCCAAATAAAAGGAAATACACCAAAAAGGCTTTTGAGCATAGTAAAAGAAAAAAGAGGTATAGTACGAGAGAAACAGGGGGCTGGCGGGCGGGTAACCAGGACTGCAACAGTGAATACACTCGAACATCTACAGTTATGGTAAGTGTACACAACTGTACTATGTTATTTGCGTTTCACTGTTGCAGTCATTACATTTGGGTAGAATCCCAAAGCTATGGTTGGGAGGATGGAATTATTCAGTATTAGGAGCAGCTATAAGGCCCTGCAGGACAACAGTGGCAAAACCTGCTCTGGATTTAGAGAAGAAAGGTAAATGGTAATGTTTGGTGAATGTATGAACTGAACTCCAGGTAGCAGCTTCTAGAATGTCTCTGGTAGGGGACCCCTCTGAGAAAGGCTGCAGAAGTAGATGCAGCCCTGGTGGAATGAGATCTGATCCCCTTGGGGCAGGTGCATGTAGCAGAAACAAATACAATGGCTTATCCATTTTGAAAGAGTCTGCTTTGATATAGCCTTCCTCTCTGCCCCTGGAGCAAATGCCACCAGTAGTTGCTCAGACTTTCTTAGAGATTTTGTCCTGTTTAAGTAGGATCTTAGTTGTTTGTGTATATCCAATGAATGCAGAATCTGCTCCCCCTTATTTTGTGGATTTGGGAAAAAATGACAAAAGGGCTGGATAGAAGCAAGGACAACAAAAAACAAACTTGTAAAAAGCAAGTCCAAAAGTCCAAGGTAGAGCAAGGTTTTAAATGTAAAAAGATTCATTAACAACTTAAAACGCTTTTCGTCACCAGTAATATAGTAACTTCTTCAGAAATGAATACCAAGTAAGTGCAAAAGATTAAAATACACAAACCAAGTCAACACATGTTAAAAATGAACCAATCAATGGAGTGTTTCATTTAAAGAAATAGTCCATTTTAAAAACTATGTCACATAGTAACAATGTAATACTCAATAAAACCCACTCAAACACCTAGGATTAAAGCGCATTAGTGAAATGAGTGGGCAAAAACTCTACCAAGGACGTACTCTCTATATATAAAAATATTTTTATATAATACTCAAGTATATATAAATACCAGCTTGTTATAATAGATGTAAATATGTGCAATATGTATAAATTTTTAACTAGTGAAATCTTTCACCTAGCTAAACTTTTTAACTTTAACAGACAGGAAATATTACAAGTCTCATTTAAACCAGGGTATAAAAAGGCATTTAACAATTGCCATTCGAGCTCACGTTCTTCCAAAAGTAATACTGAAGGACCACCTCTAATGTCAGACGAAACCTGATCAATAGCTTTAAAACAAAACTTATGACCACCACATGAGTTAGAATGCTTAGCCAGTGCATTTTCACTACTTGAACACCACAACTGTTTTTTTCAAATTTACACACAATTACAGTAATGATACTATAGCTTACTTGGACATTAGGCTGACTAATGATTTGGTAAATAAAAGACTTACTTCAAAAATTTTTAGGAAAGCTATGTACTGTAACTCATTCCTGCATTTCATGAGCGCTCACCCATTTACACAAAAAAGATCTATAGTGAAGAGCCAACTTATTAGGGCTGCTAGGATGACTTCACTAGATAATGATTTTTTTAGAGGAATGTCATTTTTTGAGCAGTATGTTTCAAAAATGTGGTTACCCAATAAACTTGATTCACTCTTTAATTGAGGAAATCCAGTGTAAACGTCACAATGGCCACTTTAGACCCCTCCTTTATAAGGGAGATGAGTTGATCGATTATTTACATGAGTCTAGTATGGCCACTAATATTGGTCACTATCTTAACAACAATGAAGACTTCCATTCTAATAACAGCAATAATAACATTGTAAATTTGAGTACTGACCAAAGTATAAATTTCAACTTCAATGTTGATTAACATGTGAACTACAACGTGAGCTTCATCACGATGTACAGTAATGATAGCGCAAGGATTAGGTTTATTTTATACAAGAACTGGACCTTTATTAGTAGAGATCATTCTTTACTTGATAGGTTAGGCAATTTGCCGAAAATAGTGTACAGAAGAGGGTGTAACTTGAAAAACCTTCTTGAGCGTAGAACTCCCAGGTTCAGTGGGAGACATGTAGGTATGTACACCTGTGGAGCATGCAGGATGTACAGATATATTAAGACAGGTAATTCTTTTTCTATTGGTAATAACAGGAAATTCAATCTCAACCACAAATTCAACTGTGAGTCCAAGGCAGTGATATATATAGCCATGTGCATTAACTGCCCGGCGTTTTACGTAGGTAAAACAGATCGTAAGTTCCGGGAGAGAATCTATGAGCATATTTATGCCATAGATAAAAATAAATGTGAAAATGCACTAGCTAAGCATTCTAACTCGTGTGGTGGTCATAAGTTTTGTTTTAAAGCTATTGATCAGGTTTCGCCTGACATTAGAGGTGGCCCTTCAGCATTACTTTTGGAAGAACGTCAGCTAGAATGGCAATTGTTGTTAAATGCCTTTTCATACCCTGGTTTAAACGAGGCTTGTAATATTTCCTGTCTGTTAAAGTTTAACTAGGTGAAAGATTTCACTAGTTAAAAATGTATACATATTGCACATATTTACATCTATTATAACAAGCTGGTATTTATATATACTTGAGTATTATATAAAAATACTTTTATATATAGAGAGTACGTCCTTGGTAGTGTTTTTGCCCACTCATTTCACTAATGCGCTTTAATCCTAGGTGTTTGAATGGGTTTTATTGAGTATTACATTGTTACTATGTGACACACAGTTTTTAAAATGGACTATTTCTTTAAATGAAACACTCCATTGATTGGTTCGTTTTTAACATGTGTTGACTTGGTTTGTGCATTTTAAACTTTTGCACTTACTTGGCATTCATTTCTGAGGAAGTTACCACATTACGGGTGACGAAAAGCGTTTTAAGTTGTTGTTAAATCTTTTTACATTTAAAACCTTGCTCTACCTTGGTCTTTTGGACTTGTTTTTACTAGTTTGGATTTGGGAACAAACTCCCAATTCACGTAAAACAGAGCTCCTCAATGACCCTATTTAAGCATAACTTGGACAACTGGATGGCAGACTGTAAATTTACCTTGGGGTGTCACCTATGTCCCTCTTGGATAAGGGCAGTTGGTGTTGATCATAGACTCGTGATGCAAATACAGACCATACCACTTGGTTAATAAGGGAACAAGGGTATAACATGGCTAGGCTTATAAAGGCCCTAGGGCCAACAGCCTAGTAACTTCATATGAATCTATGAGCCAGACAGAGGTACAGAGGATAAGGTAAGGAGATGGAGAATATTTAGAAGATGAGCAAATTGGGGAAATGTTGAAGGAATAGTACAGTGAGAATTGCAAACAGGTAAGAACAGAAAGTCTCAGAATGGAAGTGGGAAAAGAATGTAGAGGGATAGAAACTTGAAAACGATGAAAAAGACAAACTAAATGCAGAGGATGAAAAGGGACACCATAGACCAGATAAAGGACAGGAAAGCTGGAAAGCTAGGTGGAGTCCTCCTAAAATTTTACAAATGGGGATAGAAGAAAATGTGGAAGGTTTTAGATGAAGGGATACAAGAGAACACAGAACTCAGGCAAAACATCTAAAAGTACAAGGAGGGCCAAGAACACCCTGAGAAGTCGATGCCTGCTCAGTGGTTCCGGACCTATCTGAGGGAATAGTCTCCGAGGCTCCAATACCTTGAGTTTCCAGTGGCCTGCCTGACTCCACGTGGGAGTTGGTAGCGGCCTGCGACTCTAAAGTAGCAGGCGTCAGGGGCTGCAAAAGTGCCTCACTGAGAACCGGCGACTGGCTTAGGAGAAGCTTCGTCGTCGGTTTTGGACCTCAGTTGCCTGTCTTTTTCTTTGCGCTTTTTGTGAACTCTGGTAGTCGGATGGTTATTCGATGACATTGTATAATTAAATCTGCACCCAAAATAGCTTAGTGCAAAAATCGTACTTACGCTTAATAGTGCGTTGGTTAAATCTAGCACAAAACCAACAACTTGAACGTCGTGGTCAGGGCCTAGGCAAGGAATACAGTAAGAATGAAAGTCCTTATGAGGTATTTGTTTCCCACAAGAAATACAATTATTAACTTTTTCTGACATCGGTCTGGAGCAAGAAAAAAGTTTCCCCAATGGGGTACTTAGCTTTTAATGAAGACTTCGGATCTGAAACTCGAACACTAAAATCTCAGGAGTCGGCTGACAGGCACTTGCGAACTGCTTCTGCTTCGGGCACCGCGTGGCAAGAAAGACTGAAGAAAATGGCGTCAGCTGCATCTTTTATACCCCTGATGACCTGATGTCAGGGAAGGGGTGACAGCAACCGACGCAGGACCCAGGACTTTGGAATTCAGGCCGACTGAGGGCAACCTGCCAGCAGGATTACCCAAATGTAATGACTGCAACAGTGAAACACGAAGAAAATCCATGAAACGTAAAGGAAGAGGAGAAAGGGAGAAAGTGGGAAATTATAGGCCTACCTGCCATTAATGCCGTCAGCAAGATTTTGGCAAAGGTAGTGGCAGGTAAACTGGATGAAGTATTGCCAAAGATAAAACAAGTAAGATGAAATGGCTTCATGAAGGGAAAGGGAAGAAGCAAACTGGTTGGGCCTGCTAGAGTTTATACAGAGTGAGGAACTGAGGGAGGAAGGGAAAGGTGGGACTGTACTCTATGACCTGCAGAAGGCCTTTGATAATGGTGAGGTAGGAATTCCTAGGAAGACACTGCAATAAAAGCAGGTAGGGGAAAAGTTCATATACTGGATATATAAGACAACCCAGAAATTGAAATACTCACAGTCAAACAGAGGAGACAATGATATAGAGGGGCACCAGACAGGAGTGCCTGTTATCCCCAAGCCTGTTCACACATTACTGGGGAACTGGCAATGGAAACCAGACACTATTTAGCAATGCTTGAGGAAATGAGGGGATAAAATCTCAGTTTGTGTTTTTTCACAGTGTCAACGTCAGAGGATGTGGCCACAACAATGGGAGCAGCAGGGCAGACCTTCAAGAAGTTTAAGGTGGACTGATGTGCAACAAAGACAGTGGCTGTTAAATTAGGAAAAGGGATGGTGAAGGGGGAATATATAAAATAAGAGGATAGCGTTCCCCCAAGTATATAGCACTCTACACTGGGAACACAATAAGAGACAACAGAAAAAATAGAGGAAGTTGGAAAAAAGGTAAGGGATAGTCTCCAGAGAGGGAAGGGGTATTTGTAAACGTTACTTGGGAGAATTAATACAACAAGGATGTTGGTGCTACATATAATCCTCCTTGTATTTTACAACATACAAACAGACCTTGGGGACAATCCCTGCAACACTTTGTTCATTTCCAACTCCATCCTGCTTATCCCCTTCCTGATTCAACATAGCAAGTATCTGAGATCTAAACATTTATATTGTAACAAGTTGTTTCTAAATACATATTTAGTAGTATATGCTGCACAATTTAAATATCGCATGTATGCAGGGCCATAGCCTTCTGCTGCCATGTGACATTATCAAGTCTGGACCAAAAAGAATGGTCCTCTTGAACCTAGTTTGCTGCAGCTAAATTTACCACACTCAGAATCATGCTCCTTTACACTACTTACCTTATTTTATACATACAACCCCTGAATTACTCTCTCTGCTCTGAGCCAGAGCCAGTTTCCTATCTCAAATAATTTTGGCCCTAAACCCATATTTCCTATCTATCAAAACATTTTTGGCCCTAAACCTATATCCTTAAATATTCCAGCCTGCTACAACATAACAGTATTAGAGGTCTTTCAAATGTCTTCCTGTCCACCTTGGTAGTGAACCACTAAAGTAAAGTAATTAAGCAAAGTTCAAATAAGTGAATGCCTTTGGTATGAAGCCATGCATTTGGCCTTAAGTAAAAGAAATTAGTAGCCAGGAGATCTATGAACTTGGATGCCAGAACCCTCCTTCAGTAGCACAGCTTGGGTGGAGTGAAAGGGGACAGTCACCCTGGGTGCAAAGTGTTAGGAGGGGCTGCAGTCATCAGCCAACTGACCCAATCAATCTTCTGTGCATACTGATATTAAAATGCCAGCATTGCATTTGCAGTCACAACTGAGCACTGTAGCACTCTGTGTGGGGTACAAACTGTTGTAGCAAGCATCTTGCTACAACTTAAAAGTAGAAACAATTTGTTTTTCCTCTTCAGATTAGAAGAGCTTGTTTGGGGATAAAGAATTAGCCAGCTACAGCTCTGCCCTTCTTGTAGCCTTCTCCACAGTGCCTTGGTGTTTCAATACATAGTCTTAAAATATCAATTATTAATGAAGCTGCAAAATCTTAACTTTTAAATTCCCCAATATTACCATCATTTATTTGCTACCTCACAATATCCCTTACCATTTCATTGACTTTCTTGTTTCTGCCTCATGGTAAATAAAACAAACCCATAATCCACCTGTACTAATGAGCATTATATGTCTGAGCTGTATGTCAGGCATTACATGGTAATAAACACTGTGTATATGTAAAACAGAATGTTCCAGTTTTTACTACACAGATTTTGTACTGGCATGTGCAATATAAAACCAAGATTGTGGCATTAAAAAAATGTAGTTCTATCCAAATAAGGTCTTGTGTGCTAACTGAAGCCAGAAGGAAAACAGGATATCAGCCATTTACTTACCGTTGGTGGGATCATCAGAGACAGTAATCTGAGGTAGGGTCTCTTCTCCTTTCAACACCCCAGGTGTAAGTTTGTCATGTTTTCCAATCAGTAACAATAGCTGGTCCTTTGGGATGTTGTATCCTGCACAAGAAAAAGCAGAAATACAATTAAACTACAATCCTCAATACATAAATTCTAAGACTACTTGTAATTAGCTATCAAATCATTTTTCTTTATAAACATGACAGATAATGACTCAAACACATTTTAACGAAGCCTTTGTTCAAAAACATGTTTATAAAGTCAAACTACAAACTCTTGAACCAACCAGACTGGTTTTGTGAATGGCAGGTCCTGTGCCCTGAACCTTGTAAATTTCTTTGAAAAGGTTATAGGGGTCGAGGACAGAGATCATTCTGTGCACACTGCTTATCTTGACCTGGCCAAAGCTTTTGGCAGTATTGTCATTGTGGGTATTACTGACAATTAGACAAGTTTAATATAAACCCCCTATACTGTCCACTGGATTGCAAATTGGTAATCCAATGGACCTCTCATTGTGAAAGCTGCTGGTCCCCTCTCTGAATGCAGATTTGTAGCTAGTGGGATACCACAGAGATCAATTCCTCTGAATGTAGATTTGTAGCTAGTGACATACCGCAGACATCAGTTCTGGGACCATCTTTTGCTAGACATTTAGTTTGCAGACATCCAAGCCAATATCTCAGAAGTGCAGTTGACCAAGCGTGCTGAAGACTGCATACTGGGCACCGCTATCCGCTCATCGACTGACACACTACAGCTCCAACAACTGTTGGAATATGCGCACACATGCTGTATCAAAAATCGGTCTCAAAATGAAAAAAGTGTAGCATACTAGCATTTGGCAGAAAGTTGTTCCTACCTCATATGTTATAACTGGTACTCCTTTTCAGACAGATATTATCATAAGAGACCTAGGTACTTATGTGGATAGATATCACTCATTCAGTCATGATGTTTCCACCATGGTCAGGAAATCCTTCTATCAGGCCCAGCTAACTTCCAAAGGAATATCTTTACAATTCAAGCAAGTCATCCTTCCACTATACTTGTTCCTTATCAGATCCATCATTGAATTTGGCATGAGGTATGTACATCTGGAATGTAGCACATTATTCAACTGCTTGCCTACTATATTTCTGTGATGTTATCATTCCAACTACCTTAGTGGCATTTTGGGTTATCTGCCAAGGTAACCCAGTACTGTTCAGCTTTCAAAAGCTCAGACTTCCCTACCTATTTGAGAGGGAAGCCTTTGGCTGTAACAGGAAGTGAGTTTCCAGCCTTTTTCTGACATCCAAATAAGAAAATCCTCTGGCTCTTCACAAGATCCAGTGCTGATTTCTCCAGCTTACTGCTCAGATAAGCCCCATTTACAGACTCCTTTCTGCTCATTTTATTGTTACATTTATTATTCTCTTTCTATTTTTAGGTTTAATAAATATTTGGATATTTTATTTCTGTCATTGTTTAAAGTAATTCCTGTGAGAATTTCTATTTGTAGCAGTGTTTATTTTCATCTGTCTTTGACAAATGTCTGCCTTTACTGTTTTACTCTGCTTCATTCCCATCTTTTGCCAGGAAAATATCGCAGAACTTAGAATTTACAGCATTTATACGTTACTTAACATATGATTGACTGCTCTGTGTGTCTTTAACTTACCATAAATGAAGTTATCTGAATGCATTGAGATTTTACTCTCTCTGAAAAGAAACATTTTAAATTGCTATTAAATGTTATTTTATTGCAGCTGAACATGTTTAAAGTGTGTGGAGCTAATTTTCAACACTGGCTGCTTTGACGTTTGGACTTTGTGTACTGGAAATTCTTTAACCTAGAATCCATAAAGAGACCAAACACACTTTTAAGGCTACTGGGGTTAAATATAAACCAAACAAAATAACAAAATACACTTAAGATGCAAAGGAAGTAGAACAAAAAATGTTTTAGTGTAGTTTCTTTTAATATCCACTTTTGTTTTCATTTTGTTTCATTAACCTAGATTCATAGATTGTTACTAGGCTAATGACACAGGGGCCCTTTCTAAGCCTAGCCAAGTTTTCTTGAAAGACTAATGACATTCTGCATACAACTAGGGCACTGAGGGCCAGACATGTATATGCTACCTCTCTACATAAGGGACATGGGTTCCAGGTCTGGTGTAAATTTCTATTCCCCATCCACCGGCCTAGGTTGTGCTTAAATAGGGTAATAGACAAACTCAGCTTCCCATGGATGGGACGACTGTTCCATAGGAGGGGCAGTCTCTTGGACACACACATCTGTATCTTGAGCATGTTTTAAGTCACATACAAAATTCAGGTCCTTAGGCCCTGTATATCTGTCACTGTTTGACTTATGAATATGCAGGAAATTCATAAGTGTGGGGTTGCAGATGCCTTGAAAGACAGGCCCAGATCACCCCTCAGCAATCTATAGGAGACTGAGAATGGGAAAGGGCTTTCAGGTGCTCTACATAAGGCAGATGTTTATGCCTTGCATTTTTTTGTGAGGAACCACTGAGGGCACTGTAGTTGTCGCACGTCTGGTCAGGTACATACCGTACTCTGATAAGGGCAGAGTACACTGGGATAATGACCTCTTTGGACCTAGATGCCATGCAACATAAAAGGATTTCCTCACCACTGGCCACAAGGTGGTCAAAGGTAAGGCTACTTTCTATGGACCTACACAGATCCTGGACTACTGGGTCAACTCTTAGGGGCGTATTATCAAATGGTTATTAGCAGGGATGGTTGACTTCCCAAGGGGTACAATTATGCATTTCATAGCATTGAATTTAAGACCATAGCTTTGGCACCATTTGTTAATCAGAGATGTGCCTTCTTGAAGAATGCTAGGGTTTGCAGATGACTCAATGATAAAACTTAGCCAGCCATAAACCTTCACTGTTTCTGAGAAATAGATGCCAAAAAGGAATGCGCCAAGTACCTACTCCTAGGGAACTCTGTTAGTGACTGGCCTCTTGGTTGAGGTGGCCTCACACATTTTGACCTCCTAGGTTCAACCAGTGAGCCAGTTGACTACCCAGCAGGTAATAAAAGGGTTTATACCTCATTTGTGAGCTTGTCTATAAAGCCTAAGTGGGGTATTGTATCAAAAGCCTTGGTCAGGTCCATGTAAGCTGTGTACACAGTCTTGCCCTCATCTACTGCTTTGGCGAACCTCGAAGTCCACCAGATTCAACAGGCATGTTCTTCCTTTAACAAAGTTGAACTGTGATGGGTCCAGCTTTTGCAGGTTACCTATGTCCTCATTTATCAGCCTAGAGCACAGTCCAGTCTAATTAACCCATTCCTTTCCCTGATAAAACCACAGTAAGAAACTGATTATGAATGGGCACTTTCCTAGCATTTCTGTAGCCAGCTTGATGGACACAGGCATCCTCAGCTAATGTAGCAATTGCCTCATGAATACTGACAACCACTTAATCCTGAAACAAACAAATACTACATGTGACAAATGTAGTTATACTATGAAAATGGAGGCAAGACTCTCACAAACAAACGCCAGACAGGTTGTCACCACATGCACATCACTTCCCACACTAAATAAGGACTTGACACACAAACCAACAGATGCAGAGGTACTCAAGTAACTTACCAAAAATTCAGAGGTCTTCCAATCACTGCCTTCAGAAACCACATATACATACAGCAAAGCAAACAACCACCACAACACATAACACACACACAGGTATCTCAACAAACCCATAAGGCAAAACATCACAAAACCTAACACACAGGTCCTAGGAGACTCCAAAGTGAGACACACAAATGTCCCCTCACCAGGCTGGATAAGGAGAGGTTATGGTTAGCTGCCTGTTAGGTGCCAGGATCTGTCAGCTCACACAAGCACTCAAGTCACTTAGCCACAAGTACCAGTATGACTGTCATAGTGCATGTAGGTGTGAATGACCTGTATGTAGAGACAGAGTAGCCCATCAACAAATTAGTGTAGCAGCAAGAATGATAAAAATCCAAATGACAAAAGAAGTTACACCAAAACCACAAAATGATACTTGGTAGATTTAATGAACAACACTAGTACATACAGACGTAATGGGACTTTCACAGAACAAATCCGCTTCCTCAGGCATCAACCACAGTTCTGATTCAACAATTTAAATAGAATTAGTGAACACTTTAATTAGCATGTCAATTAAAAGGTTAGACTGCATTAAAGCTATATACACCTATAACAGAAATATATAAAAATAAGATAAAAACACTCATAAGAATGTGTACATATATATATATATATATATATATATATATATATACATACACACACACACAAATAAAAAATAGCTATAAAAACTCATACATAAACATTTTGTAAATAAATTTTATTTTTAAATAAATGAGAAATTTTAAAACCGTCTATTAAGCATTTCACTTGAAGCAGTTATGTAAATGTTTAAGTTCAAGATTCAGAGAATAAAAGCTGTTTAAGCCAGGAGGAATAAAGGCCCTAAACTAAAGTATCCATTTGTTCTCACATTCTCTGTTATATGTATTATGTCACCTCCTCTTAAAGAATCATGACCATTCTCTAAGATACAGAACTTAAAATTATGTGAATCATCTGTTTCTGATATATGCTTAAACAAAGCATTTGTCATAATTTTTCTTTTTATTTCAGGTATGTGACTACTAATTCGATTCTTGAGCATTTGATTAGTTTTGCCAACATAAAACGAAACACATTTCATGCACTTAGCCATATATATCAGATTTTTGGTTTCACAATTTCCAAAAGCTTGAATGTTAAACTTAAGTTATTCTCACTGGATCAATAAAATGTGTATCAGTAAAAATATATTTACATAGGCAGCATCAATAACATTTATACATTCCTACTTTTACTCAGATGACCATAAGTATTATAAATATGTTGTTCTTTATAACATGGTCTATTTTTCAGGGTAGCACATCTCCTATATGTAAATAAGGGTTTTTCTAAATAAACATCTCGTAATTCAGGAACATGTGACAGAAGTGGCCAGTATCTATTAATTATATCCTTAATAACATTTGTATTCTGGTCATATGTTAAAATGAGTCTGTATTACAAGATCGAATGTTTAGGTTACAGAACACCTAAACTTCGAATTTGTAATATCGAAAGCAAAAAACAGCGAACGGCCAATTTAACGCAGGGAAAAACATACCTTGGCCGTTTGCCAGATTTTGCCATTTTGTCTACTGTAGAGTAGATCTCGGAGTTGGTATATTTAGTTAGGGGGGATGTGGGGGGCTTCACCCCCCATTTTGGGGGGTGTGGGTGTGAAGCCCCTCACTTCATTTGGGTGTACAGTTATTTTCTTGCTTTTTCTGTGCCGTTCGCAGTTTTGGAGGTTTGATATTACAAGTTCGATGTTTAGGTGTTCGATAACCTAAACATTGGATCTTGTAACATAGACCCGTTAAAATATATCTCCATTTTGTTTTATTTTTCCCATGCATATTATTTTTATTATTGCTGCGATGGTGGTGCTGCGGTAGCGTTGTCGCCTCACAGTAAGGTGTTGTCCTGTTCAATTCTCAGCAAAAGCGTCTTCTGTGTGGAGACATGTGTAAATGGGCGTACCTTCGTTGAAGGTTGTACGTCAGGGATGGCAACTTGGTACGTAAAAATCTACTGCCAATCATTAGCGG
Organism: Protopterus annectens; assembly: GCF_019279795.1. Classification (NCBI taxonomy): domain Eukaryota; kingdom Metazoa; phylum Chordata; order Ceratodontiformes; family Protopteridae; genus Protopterus; species Protopterus annectens. The sequence continues at coordinate 20,310,527 of NC_056745.1, forward strand.
ACCGGAGTTCCGCTGTGGTGACCCCCTAACCGGTAAAAGCCCAACAACTATTTTGTTAACTCTTGTGCATGTTAGAGAAAACAGGTGGGTATTGAGAATCCCTCTTTTTTAGTACTTCATTTCTGATGTTCATTGCCCTTCATCTAGAATAGCCTTGTGTCTCAACATCATTCACCATCTGGTTCAATTCTACTTCAAGAAAGTCATTTTGTGTATTCAGTTTATTGACCCTTACCATTTGCTTTAACATTATGTTATGAAACATGTAGATGGGGTGCATACTGTCTCTAGATAAGTAGGTACATTTCTTCTCACTTGTTTTTGTATAACATTATTTCTAACCTACCACTCAGATTTTTTTTTAAAGTGATATCTAAGAAATCAATAGCTTGATACTGAACATTCTTTTTGAACTTTAAGAATGGTTCGTATTATAAGCTCGAAGGTCCTGTTCATCGAATACGAAAAAAGTGAAACATATTTATCGAACCGCGAATACACCAAATGCTGTAAACCGCAAAATTTAAAATCACAAATCATCATACTCGGCCAACCCCACCGCCCGCGACATACTACCTACCCAAACAAAATAAATAAACCATATACATACACTATATCTATGCAAGGTCCGTAACTATCTCACACTTACCCTACAGAGATATACCCAAACAAAATAAATAATCCACACACATACACTTAACAAAACCTTACTTCTAACTCTACATTAAACCTTACATACATTACCTAGCTATGCACTTACCTTAACCCGCACACTAACCCTAAGGTCCATAACCATTGCACACTTACCTTATGGAGTTATACAGCAGACGAGCCAATTATGACGAAGCGACATGCCGAATTTCCCGGTTTTGAACGTTTGCGGTTTTTGTTGTTCGCACAATACATGTCGCTCTTTTTGTATTCGCTGAACAGGACCCTCGAGCTTCTAATATGAACCCCTTTAAGAATGATGTGGTGGCATGTAAACTTGTAATGAACTCATTTAATTCAACAAGACAGCCATCCCATTTGAAAAATAGATTGACGGACTTTTGTAAAACATTACTTTCTTACTCAACAAGTTTGGTTTTAAGCTCCCAGAAATTCATAACTATGTTGGCATAAGTATTTGCTACTGGGGTGCCCATGGCTACCCGTCACTTGTCTATAATATTTTTTATAGAATAAAAATACATTATTCTCTAATACCAAATGTAATAGGTCACATAATAAACCAATTTTGAGATTAATTAGACTAGCTTGATCAAGTATGTATTGCATGGACATTCTGATACCTTCATCACTGGAAATACTGGTAACAGAGAATCTACATCAAGAGTAACTAAATAAGTAAGCACAGAGTTAGTTTGGCACCACTGATAAAGAAGTTCAAGAAATTCACTCCTATCTTTAACTATCGTAGTGGAGGTATGGAGCACTTGTTTTAATTTACTTTCCAAGTATTTCAAAATGGGTTATGTGACCGACCCACCCATGTGGTGAAACTATCGGACGAAGTGGTGGGTCAACCAAAGATTTGTGCATTTTTGTAACTCCATATATCACAGGAATTATAGTTTTTTTTTACCTCAAAGTAATCAAATTTTTTTTGTCTATTCAATCCTGCTGCAGCATGTTAGACAGGGTAAGGGAGACATATGGCATAATGCTTCTAACAGAAGTAATAGCAATACAGTTATAGCTTCCAACAACTTGTTCATAGAAGCAGTGTAACTTTATATATCCATCACCACTATGCCCTCACCCTTGTCAGCAGATTTAATTACACTATTTTTGTAAGTAAAGCATTGTACAAATCGTGTTCTACAAGTTTTTCAAATGATGAAATAATGTGATTTGCAGGTGGTACAAAAACACTATTTCTCTTATATTTGTTATGCAACAACTGTCCAGTAGAAGATTGTTGGTGAAAACAAGCTTTTAAATTAAGTTTATGGATAAAAAGCTTAAAATCTGTAACAGTACGGGAGATGTTCACTGCTGTTGCTGGAACAAAAGTGAGTCCCTTATTTAAAACTTTTAGGTCGCATTCACTTAGACTGCACAGTACCTGCTTATATATCATTTTGCTCTTCTTCCTTTCCGGGTGACTGTTTGCCGATTGGGTGGAATAGGGAATGATTCTTTCAAATGGAACAAAAAATCCTTTGCAAGGGGATTTCTTTCCATTGTGGATTTATTAGAAGTGGCATTGCTTTCATTATCCGTAGCAGGAGCATTATCTTCCGGTAGTTCCAATGGGTCTAAGGCTGAAACTAAAGTGGCATCAATGATAACTTTATGGGAGTTATTCACTTATTCACAGTGTTCAGACAAAAACTGTGTGTTGATTTTCATTGCCGTTCTTTCTTTTGCCGAGCCTAGAGGGACGTCACTTACTTCAGTTGAACACTCCTCTGTACTTGGATTGATGGATTGCTTATCTACGTCTCCCCTCCGATTGGGCCTTTATGGTTTAGGCCAGGAAAAAACATATCCAGCCTGAAAATATTTAAGTCACTACAGTGGGGGGAGGCATCAACTATCTGAATTCATAACTCCCTTTCTATCTTCAGACCCCAGTCCAATCTGTCCAGATGGATTCTTCAGATTTTGCATGGGATGTCCACTGAAGTTCAAGTACAAGACATCTGGGGTCCTCAGGATACGCCAAAACACATAATAGTAAAAGACATTTTGGCACTGATTCATGCCTTAAATGTTCATCACCACTTAAGAGCTTAGGGTCCTCTTCAAGTGGTCAAAGACAACAATACTGTGATGTGGTACTTAAGCAAGGGGGTACAAGGTTGTACCCTCTTGGCTAGTTGGTAGTGATAGCCTGTGAGGTGGCTTTACTGCATTCTCTTCTTCCAAAGCTTGCATTCAAGAAAACAACTTGCCCAATTCTTTCTCATACTGTTTATTGCCTTTGGAGGCAATGGCATTATTTTGAAAAACATCCAATATGCTGGCAATTTTTGTAGTAAAATGCTCTACTTGTTGCTTATCATATTCAACCAATATTTTCAAAATTTCTGGAGACTGTTCAAAGAAACAGTACCCCAATGTTTCTTTAAACTTGGACAGTATGAGTCAAAAGAAAATGTTGGTTTTACAACCACTTGTAAACCTCTCGGTGAAATACCATGCAACATACATTGATGTAATAAAGTTATATGAGTAAAATGTTATTTCTTCTTAAATCTTCCAAGTCTTGTATCATGTATTTGGAGTTATTAACGTCCGCTCCTTCACCTTTACTAGAACCCATACCTGCACTTGCGCCTATACCAGATGCAAAATTCGAAGGTTGTTCTGTGTTGTACAGGAATTCCACATATCATTATTCATACTGGGGCTAGTAATGTGATTGGTAAAAATATCTTAAACCAACTTACATTATCACACTTTCCACCCAAATGGACCAAAATAAAACTGAAAAACAGCAAAAATCACTTTCTGGTCTCAAACGAAGCTAAACAACTTTATTTTAAACAAAAGTGATGAACTAGTGCTTTGGCACTTGCCTTCAATGGTTCTAACAATTCCATCCAATTTGCATGTTTTATCATTTATTCTGCCAATCAAAAGGTTCCTCAAGCATTAAGGAATACAATAAATTACAATAAATCCCAATAAATATTTAATAAATAATTCACTGTTAAGACCACTGTGAAAAGTATCAAATCTAAAAATATACATGCTTCTTTTTGCAACAAGATGTCTGAAACACTAATATATCAATTACATTTTCAGAATACATATTATAAAAATGTTTTTAAATAACCGTCTGAAAAATGTTCTTTTTGAAAGTGCATAGCAACTGAACTTTTCTGGGACTTATCGTAGATCAGTGTGTATACTGAACCTAGTCAGCCACCGTAGCTAGACAGCAAATGCATATAAATGTACTAAGCATGTGCAAGGTTTGCACTAGTTCAGTAGTCATGTTAAGGGTCTGAGTATCGGTCTGAATGTGAGCTTGTATGGAAATGCATGTGTGTGTGTGTGTGCAGTAGCCAGTCAGTACGTACTTAAAAGTTCAAAGTACGTATTTCAGTTACGGCTCCTGATGTATGCATTATACATATAGTAATTATACTAATATAATAATAAATAATTACGTCTGGGATTTATATCTTATATGATTTAAATGTTCCGAAACGTACTAACTTAATGGGCGAATTGTTTGACCTACATAATATAAACTTTGTGGACACTATTTCCTTCATATAACAATTAGTAACAGGTATTACAAAACATTTCTGTCCATTGTACAGCTTGCTTTGACTATCTCCTTTCCCCATTCTCCAGCCAACCCCTGGGCTCTCCAGTTTACACATCCCTGCCACCACCCTCCTACTACACACTTCTGACCATCCATTAAGGGATCACGCAGCTAACTAAATACTTATGACACACTTCCTCAACCCTCTTAGTGCAATATCCCCACATTAAACTTCCATCCACTTTCACCATCGCCCAACTTTAATTAAAACCACTAACAAACACCACATCACTTACAAACTCTACACCTTCCCATATATACCGTCTAATAGTACATCATACACTCCTGGCACTTACTTCGAGAACTCCCTACCAACCCTCAACACCCACAAAGCTTCTCCAACTTACCATCTTACCCCTTCTCCTTCCTCTACCCTACTACAACGTACCATCTGCAACCCTACCGCTTCCCTATCGCTCAGCCTCCCTTTCACTATCCAATTACAAAGCTCCAGAATCATCCGCTTGAGCTTTTCACCCACTACATTCTCCACCTACCACTCACAGACTAACTTCAACTACACTCTCACTTACCCTCGGGGAACTCTAGGCAATTCTAGCATTCCCAACCACAATGATCCAATGATCAGTGCGTGTTTTCTAGGCTGAGAAGTCAGTTCACATGACCCCTTGACAGAGCCAAATAAGCTGGACAAGAAGATTTACATATTAGATGCATAAAACACACATACACACTAAGTTTGCTTTCTCTTTATCCTCCTTTACTGTTATACACAGTTTCAGCCTCCTAGCTTCAAGATGGCGGCTTTTCCTCTAGGAAGTGATGCTGTAACAGCTGTTAGTTATACCGAATTTAAAAATAACATAGCCTCAATGTCTAAAAGGACAGCTATTTAAATATTCCAGCTTCAGAAAATGTCAAATTGGATGGTATTCCTGCAGTAAAACATGCAGATACTAAAATTGTGAGGAAATGGATCTGACTGCTCTAACTGCTGCAGATGCACTCGAAAATGAAGACACGGATTTATCACTAAATTCTTCCTTTACAGACTTCCAGACAGCTGTACAACTTGAAAATACAGGTAATTTCACATTTTTTTTTTTTTTTACAGAAAATGCTGAGATTAAGACTTTTAATGAAAGCGAGAATGTTTCTGTTAACGTAAATAAGGCTGATAATCGCGGAAGTGCGAGTATTGCCGTTTTTCTGAAAGTAAAAACCTCGGCAGACAAAAATGATAGTTTAGAGGCAAAAATCAGTTTATCAGTAACATTTCTTCAAATAATCAACATACAACTGAAATACAGCAAACTAGTAATGTAAATGAACAAAATATTTCACAAAACATTCTCGGAAAAAAACGGCCGCCATTTTTAATGCGGATGACAGGAAAAAGCTTAGGAACGATCAAAACGAAGAGCAAATAATTAATACCTCTGCATCACTATTGAGCAAAGTACAATATGTAAATCCCTCAAAGGAACATGTTATAAGTACGGAAAGTAGTGCAGTGAAACAACATTCAGGAAAGGACTTTTCCTCAAATGTAAGCCCAGTTCCTGACGGGAATTATGCAGCACCAGTTAAATCAAGAATGCAGGATGCAACAGGAGCAACCAGAAGGCCACGCACTGTACCTAAGCCTCGCATAAGAATAATGGCAGTTGGTACAAGCAGTTTAAACAAAAAAATGATATGGAATGAATTAATAAAACCCACAGAAGTACCAAGTAAACAAGTTTGTGCTATAATACATTGAGGAACCGAGAATTATGCAGACATTTTTGAAAATGCTGAAGCTGCACATAATTTCCACACAGCATTTATACAAAAACAACAGAAACAAGCTCCTTGGTATAATTATCAGATTACCAAGCTAGACAAACATAAGAAAAAAATAATGCAATTCAGAACAGTTTACGTTTCAGAACAACAAATAAGGGAATATTTATTACAGCACTGTGAGGAGGTTTACACAATAAATCAACATTTTGACAAGAATGCAGGAGGGATCTAGGACAAATCATGGGAAATGTGGGCAGCTCTTAATGTCAAAGAAAAAGGAATACAACATTTATCTGGTGTTGGCTTTGTAGCTGGACAGAGAGGAACATTAAAATATGCAGTACAATCTTGGTCCTGCTACTTCTGTGGAGATTTCTCTCATATGATAACAGAATGGCCAGTCAGAAAATGTACTAGATGTGGATCGACAGACCACTTCACCAGAGCCTGTCCCATGAAGTACCAATACTGTGCAGGACCTCATCAATGGGCAGATGGCCCTACGATTTTTACAAAAAAACATGGACTTGGATTCCTCTAGAGAGGCTATGACAAAGGCAGACATAATGACTGCAGATGAAAACCTTAGCAATAGAAATATAGAAAAAGAAAATGAGAAAGACAATAAGGATAACGTGCAGCAAGAACAATACCAGAAAAAGGCAACGATAATCAAATGGACTCCGACCGGGATCTCAAACAAATTGAACCAATTTGCCCAGAGACAAACAGGGATAAAAACATTGCAAACGTGCCTTTATCGACTGATACCTCATTGCCCAGTGACAAACTCTAGGTCTTTAGAAAAATTGGACAAAACACAATCACAAATATTAAGCAACAAAATGTCTACAAATAGCTGAAGTTAATACTATACATGTTGAGGAGGATTCATTTTTTTCAGAATCATCTGAAGATGAATTATTATCACTTTATGTAAATAGTATTAAAATAAAAAATTCTGCTTTTTCATGGAACAAAGCAAACAGCAAAGGCAAAAAGGCAATGAAAAGAAAACTTCAAAGGTGTTACAGAAACAGACAGCAACGGCTAATACTTCACTGCTATGTTGTAACATTAACAGCATGCTTACTTTAAAAAGGTGTTTATTAATATTTGGGTGCAATCTGTTGTATGACATGATTTGTTTAATAGATACAGGGGTATTATCAGAAGAGCAAATAGCACAATGGAACAACTTGTGGAACAAAGAATCAGTATGGTCTATAGGTTCAGAAAGACATTCTGGAATATTACTTATGTACAATTCTAATAACTTAATCATATGTGACACATTACACCTCATTCCAGGTAGGTTACTACTGTCACCTATCAAAGTACAAGGTCAGTATATCAGATTATTTATATTATATGCATACCTGGAGTCAACAGAACGTACAAAAATGTTTAACTGAATGTAACCATATCTGTTGGTAGAGTACCCAATAGTAGTGTGTGGTGATTTTAATTGCCACCTCAATGAGGGAAATAGTAAAAACAAAGACGTTAAAGATTGTTATAAAATTATGAGCACTGCAGCATTAAACATGATACACTCAAATAACTACACTTACTTTCAAGGCTCCACATCATCTAGAATTGATTACTGTTGGCATTCATTAACTTTGGTTTGCAGCCAGCATACATCTAAAGCACCATCATTCATAGACCATAAAGCCATGGCTTACACATTTGGCATACAGACACAAAAGATTAAAGGTAAAGGAATTCCATGATTAGTTAACGTGTCTTAACACAGACAAATGGGGAGTAATTATGATTACAATACTTTAAAAGATTTATATGACACACAAAGACAATGGTGGTTAGACTTTAAAGAAAATATTTCAGATGGATATAAGTGGTACATGACACTATCATACAAAGCTAAAAAAGAGACAGAAGAAATGTATTTGTTATATCAACATGTTGACAAGGATGTAAATAAAGCAGTACAACACTTTACATCAACTAAATCTACTAAGGACAGCAACAAAGTTGCGTAACTTAAGATACTAACTAAAAGGTTGGGGTGAGTTTATCCTACCATACATAGGAAAAACTATCAAGAGAGAATTGTACATACATTGTTTAAGAGGTGACAAAGGTAATTTAATCAATAAACAAGATATTTTAGAAGTGGTTAATAACTACTTATTAAATTTATATAAAGGCAAGAATACACCAACAATAATATGGAATATCCCAGAAATGCCCACAGCATTTTCTTCTTTTACTGATGCTACTGTCAGGGTTACTGAGCTCAAGAAGGTCATTGCCAAGATGTCTCCTAAATATACAGTGCCAGGCAAGGATGGAATAACATGTGAATTTTATAAAATGTTATCTCATGCTCAACTGCAGGATATTGTTAATGTTTTTTTAATGAATGCAGAATTCTTAACTATTGTATTACATTTTATTTGGAAGAAAGGTGACAGAGATATACTAGCAAACTGGAGGCCAATAGCTTTATGTAATACAGATTGCAAATTATTTTGCAAGAGTTTACAGATGAGACTAAGATTAAAATTGCATTATTTGCTAGACCCAAACATATTTGGAATACCTGGTAGACTTATGAAAGACTTACTTTTTATCTTAAAAAAATTTATGCATGTATGTCAAAAAATCTAACAGCTGTTATGTTTTCTTGCAACTTAAAAAAGATTTTGACAGTATTTCTCACAATGCACTTTCAGAGGTATTAGAACAATTGGGTTTGGTTCCCAGTTCAGGAAATGTATTACTTCAATACACTCACAAATACAGATAATACCAGTGATAAATGGAAGGATATGCAAATCAGTACTTATGAGAAATGGGATCAAGCAAGGTTGTCCATTAAGAACTTTTTTTACTAGCTTTAATGACAGGTGCTGTATTATATAAATATAGAAGCAAAACTAGAACAGCACCATATTCATCTGAGTGCAAGAACGTATCTATACCAAAAGTAATGACCTAGGCAGATGACATTACTATAATTGCTGAAAACTATCAATCTTTACAAGTGGATTTAAAAATCACACACAGCATTATACAAGATATAGGATTACAACTTAATACAAATAAATCTACATGATTTACTACAAATACTAAAAAGTTAGAAGATTTAAAAGATTATAATCATTCTAATGATGGGATACAGGTGTTAGGTATTCCCTTTGGAACAGAAGAGTTTATCAACACAAGATGCAGAGATATATTAGATAAAAGTTGCACAAAACTAAATATCTGAAGTAGGAACTTCATTTGTCAGCAACCTTTGGGATACGGATCCGATCTCGGATCCGAGCCGGCAACTTTTACCACAGCATAAATCCGAGCTCCTAGCTCCTCCCTTTACCCATAATCCCCTGCCAACCCTGACTGACCTCAGATCTAGTTTGCCGCGCTTCAAGCTACAAGCTGGATTTCGAGCTCCTGGTACTTCAGTGAACTTTGTGAGAAAAACTTTGCTTTTTTTATTACTTTCTCTTGTGAGAGTGTGCACAAGTGTTCAGGTTCCCTATTTTTATATCTTTTGTGTTTAAATTTTTCCTCCCTACCCTCGCTGGTTTGTAGTGTGTGTTTGTGGTGTGTGTAGGAGCCTAGTGAGTGTGTTTTCTGTTCACCATGTCGGAGGCCCCTAAAGCCATCTTTTCAAAATGCACCGAGTGTGGCCATAAGCTTTCACAGGCAGATGGCCACACCAGTCAAGGGTGCCTTGGGGTTGAACACCTCTCTTCGGGATGCGCGATTTGCGCAGCGTTCAACCCCATGGCACTTAAGGACTGGAGGTCGAAGCTGATCCTGGCGGGCCTTTTGCCCTCGGACTCGGCTCCGGCCTCCGGTACTTCTGTGGCCGCTACCCAGCCCTCAGTGGTAGCCACCCCTGTCTCCCTCCCTCCGGTCGGGACTCAACCTCCCATTTCGGCTCCGGAGGAGAGGGACGCCGGAAAAACCAAACGGAAGGAGAAGCACCGTAAGCGGCGAGCCTAGGACTCTTCCTTGGCCCCGCCCGCCAAGCGGGCTTCTCCATCCAGAGCTTCTGGATCACCTCCTCCTCGGCTCCGGTCCCTTGTTTTCGCCGGGATCCGGGGAGGAGGGGACCCAGTCCCCGTTGAGGTCATCGAGGTGACACTCTAGGTCTTCCTCGGTGGCCTCGTCGAGGTCCACCTTCAGTATGTCAGATGCAGACATGGACCGGATGATGAGGAGGTTGATCCAGGCCCAGCTGCAGATGGGAGTGCTCTTGCCTCCCCCCCCCCTCTGGGGGGGAGCTCGACCCCATTTTTTGCTCCAATTGCTCCTTCTCTGTCCCGCTTCCCGGGTTCGGAGCATTCGGAGCAGAGCCGCGTCGGATCCGGGGGTGGGTCGGAGCCGATAGTACTGGTTACTTCGGCTCCGACTGGTCCCTCGAGCTTGTCGGATCCGACCTCTCGGAGCCGTGGGTTGAGCTTCAGATCCGAGGGACTTTGTGTGACTTCGGCTCTGTCCCGGTCGGAGCACATGGGTCCTTCGGATCAGAGGGTCTCGGCCCCGGATCCGGTCCCCACTTTGGATCCGAGTGGGAGTCGACTCTCGGAGCCCATCGAGAGTGGCTCCCCCTCGGCTTTCGCAGTGGTGGAGAGGGCACTGTTGAGTGCATCTGGACCCCCAGTCCTGGCTTCGGCTCCCCCCTGCACTCCCTCTCAGCTGGTCCGGGCTCCCATCACCCGGCCTTCGGGACAGCCTGCTTCAGTGTCTCTGGGTGTTCCTTTGGAACGTGATATTGCTGGCGAGTCTTCCTCGGACAGCCCCCCCGAGGAGGTCCCTCACAAAGCCAAGTGTAAGAGGAGGCACGTGGACTCCCCCGAGTCCCTTACGGAAGATACGGACTTAGATGAAGGGGAAGGCTCCCCAAGGTCACCCCCTCGAGGATGTCTCCTTTGGAGACATCATGGAAATGCTCAGGAGTAGGGGAGGGTGATCTGCCCCCAAGGATTCCTCCGATGAGTCCGTATTCCTAGAGGCGTTCGAAGCAGGGCCATCTACCTCTTGGGTGTCCCCTCACCCCGACCCCCTGGTGTACCTTATTTCCACCAGGGCTTGGAAGGAGCCAGACACTGTAGAGCCAGTCCCCAAGCGCCCGGATAGAATCCTGAGTCCCCCTGCTGAAAGAACCCACTGGAGCAGAGGTCCCCCGTGGATGCCATATTTGTGGCGGCGGCCACCAAGAGAGAGTTGGCTCAGGAGAGCTCTGCGGTCCACCATGAGTAAGGAGTCTCGAGCGATGGACCGCCTTGGGAAGCGGGTCTTTAGTTCAGCAACCTTTTCCATGAGAGCGCTGAACTATATGGCACACGTCATCCGGATGCAGCGAGATCTAATAAAGAATCGCTGCATCCCCCAGAGTCCATGTCGGAAGGGGACAAGCAGCTGTACTCCTCCCGAGCGTCTACTCTACGTTCAGGGGCCCCCGGGGGGGGAAACCTTTGGTTTCCGCCCCCCTGGTCCTGAGCTTGTGGATCCCCCTCGGAGCCTTTGACTTTCCGGGGGGGTTTTTGGGGATTGGCCGCCCGGGTCGGGCAGGGGCCTTACAAGGGTCTGGCCCCGTGTCCCCTTTGGCCTGGGAGCACCGGGCCCTGGATGGTCCTGCTTATGTTGGGGGGGCATTTTTGGGGGGCTTTGGGGGGCCAGTTTTGGTTTTTCTGCCTCCCCTTTTGTCCGTTTTAGGTTTTTTTGGGGAGGGTTTTTTCATGTTCCCGGGTTTTTTGGCGTGGTTTCCCCGGGCTTCCCGGCCCGCCCCCCGGGAGAGTCCCTCCAAAGGTAAAGTTTATCCCTCCCAGGATTGTGTTTTGGGAGAAGGGGGGTCGGTACCTGAGGCAAAGTAATTCCTTTGGGGCCCCAAAAAGCTACAGGAGAGGAGGGGGGAACTGCCCCGGAAACTAAAAAGAAAGGTTTCCCGGTAACGGGCCAAAACCTTTGGGAAAGGACCCCGGGGACCCCTTTTTTAAACTTTTTTAAAAACCAAAACTTTACCTTAAAAAGCTTGGAAAATCCCGAGCCCTTTTGGGAAAGAAAACTGGAGAGCAGTGGGGTCTAAGGGAAAAAAGAGAGATTTGGGCCAGAAATGTTTAAACCCGTTTAAGGGCTCGATGGGCCTTTGGGAACCGGGGTTTAAAACAAACCTAAAAAGGCTTTATGGGAGTTGGGGCAGGAATTGACCAAAAGGAATAGCTCAATCCGCTGACCATGCAAAGGGGCAAAGGGTGCTAGTCTCCCCACCCACTTACAAAAGTTTCCCAAAACCCAAAAAAGGTTTGGAAAAGCACGGAAAGCCGCCCCCAGTGGGGGAAAACCCCCGAAATTTGGCCAACTGGTTTTAAAGGAAACGGGTTTGGGGAAAAGGGAAGCTTTATGTCTATTTAAAACCCGGGAGCACTTTAGTGGGAGACGGAAAATTTGCCAAAAAACTTTTTTCAAAACCTTTTCAAACAAAAAGGGGAAAGAAGAGATGGTTAAAAGCAAACAGTCGCTGCCGGAAACCCCCGGAAAAAATAAACAGGGAAAAGCCCCGGGCGGGGTAGAATTGCAGGAACCATGAGACTTGCTGAGGACAAACCCGAAAGCCGGCTTTTACGGGGCGGGGCGTTTTCCAAAAGGCCAATAGACTACAAATTTCGGGTGGCCCTCCTCTAGGGACAAAAACCCCTATGCCCCCCCCCCAGGGCGACGTTTCCACCAAAAAAGGAAGGAAAGCACAGGAAAAGCAAACCCGGGCAAATTATTCAGGGCAGCCAAGAAGGAATTTCAAGTGTTTAAAATAATCCAGGCAAGGATGGAATAACATGTGAATTTTATAAAATGTTATCTCATGCTCAACTGCAGGATATTGTTAATGTTTTTAATGAATGCAGAATTCTTAACTATTGTATTACATTTTATTTGGAAGAAAGGTGACAGAGATATACTAGCAAACTGGAGGCCAATAGCTTTATGTAATACAGATTGCAAATTATTTTGCAAGAGTTTACAGATGAGACTAAGATTAAAATTGCATTATTTGCTAGACCCAAACATATTTGGAATACCTGGTAGACTTATGAAAGACTTACTTTTATCTTAAAAAATGTATGCATGTATGTCAAAAAATCTAACAGCTGTTATGTTTTCTTGCAACTTAAAAAAGCTTTTGACAGTATTTCTCACAATGCACTTTCAGAGGTATTAGAACAATTGGGTTTGGTTCTCAGTGCAGGAAATGTATTACTTCAATACACTCACAAACACAGACAATATGCAAATCAGTACTTATGAGAAATGGGATCAGGCAAGGTTGTCCATTAAGAACTTTTTTCACTAGCTTTAATGACAGGGGCTGTATTATATAAATATAGAAGCAAAACTAGAACAGCACCATATTCATCTGAGTGCCAGAACATATCTATACCAAAAGTAATGACCTAGGCAGATGACATTACTATAATTGCTGAAAACTATCAATCTTTACAAGTGGATTTAAAAATCATACACAGCATTATACAAGATATAGGATTGCAACTTAATACAAATAAATCTACATGATTTACTACAAATACTAAAAAGTTAGAAGATTTAAAAGATTATAATCTTTCTAATGATGGGATACAGGTGTTAGGTATTCCCTTTGGAACAGAAGAGTTTATCAACACAAGATGCAGAGATATATTAGATAAAAGTTGCACAAAACTAAATATCTGAAGTAGGAACTTCATTTGTCAGCAACCTTTGGGATACGGATCCGATCTCGGATCCGAGCCGCAACTTTACCACAGCATAAATCCGAGCTCCTAGCTCCTCCCTTTACCCATAATCCCCTGCCAACCCTGACTGACCTCAGATCTAGTTTGCCGCGCTTCAAGCTACAAGCTGGATTTCGAGCTCCTGGTACTTCAGTGAACTTTGTGAGAAAAACTTTGCTTTTTTTATTACTTTCTCTTGTGAGAGTGTGCACAAGTGTTCAGGTTCCCTATTTTTATATCTTTTGTGTTTAAATTTTTCCTCCCTACCCTCGCTGGTTTGTAGTGTGTGTTTGTGGTGTGTGTAGGAGCCTAGTGAGTGTGTTTTCTGTTCACCATCTCGGAGGCCCCTAAAGCCATCTTTTCAAAATGCACCGAGTGTGGCCATAAGCTTTCACAGGCAGATGGCCACACCCGGTGCGTTAGGTGCCTTGGGGTTGAACACCTCTCTTCGGGATGCGCGATTTGCGCAGCGTTCAACCCCATGGCACTTAAGGACTGGAGGTCAAGCTGATCCTGGCGGGCCTTTTGCCCTCGGACTCGGCTCCGGCCTCCGGTACTTCTGTGGCCGCTACCCAGCCCTCAGTGGTAGCCACCCCTGTCTCCCTCCCTCCGGTCGGGACTCAACCTCCCATTTCGGCTCCGGAGGAGAGGGACGCCGGAAAAACCAAACGGAAGGAGAAGCACCGTAAGCGGCGAGCCTAGGACTCTTCCTTGGCCCCGCCCGCCAAGCGGGCTTCTCCATCCAGAGCTTCTGGATCACCTCCTCCTCGGCTCCGGTCCCCTTGTTTTTCATCGGGATCCGGGGAGGAGGGGACCCGGTCCCCGTTGAGGTCATCGAGGTGACACTCTAGGTCTTCCTCGGTGGCCTCGTCGAGGTCCACCTTCAGTATGTCAGATGCAGACATGGACCGGATGATGAGGAGGTTGATCCAGGCCCAGCTGCAGATGGGAGTGTCTTGCCTCCCCTCTGGGGAGCTCGACCCATTTTTGCTCCAATTGCTCCTTCTCTGTCCCGCTTCCCGGGTTGGAGCATTCGGAGCAGAGCCGCCGGATCCGGGGTGGGTCGGAGCCGATAGTACTGGTTACTGCCCGACTGGTCCTCGAGCTTGTCGGATCCGACCTCGGAGCCGTGGGTTGAGCTTCAGATCCGAGGACTTGTGTGACTTCGGCTCTGTCCCGTCGGAGCACATGGGTCCTTCGGATCAGAGGTCGGCCCCGGATCCGTCCCCACTTTGGATCCAGTGGGAGTCGACTCTCGGAGCCCATCGAGTGGCTCCCCTCGGCTTTCGGTGGTGGAGAGGGCACTGTTGAGTGCATCTGGACCCCAGTCCTGGCCCGGCTCCCCCTGCACTCCCTCTCAGCTGGTCCGGGCTCCCATCACCCGGCCTTCGGGACAGCCTGCTTCAGTGTCTCTGGGTGTTCCTTTGGAACGTGATATTGCTGGCGAGTCTTCCTCGGACAGCCCCCCCGAGGAGGTCCCTCACAAAGCCAAGTGTAAGAGGAGGCACGTGGACTCCCCCGAGTCCCTTACGGAAGATACGGACTTAGATGAAGGGAAGGCTCCCCAAGGTCACCCTCGAGGATGTCTCCTTTGGAGACATCATGGAAATGCTCAGGAGTAGGGGAGGGTGATCTGCCCCCAAGGATTCCTCCGATGAGTCCGTATTCCTAGAGGCGTTCGAAGCAGGGCCATCTACCTCTTGGGTGTCCCCTCACCCCGACCCCCTGGTGTACCTTATTTCCACCAGGGCTTGGAAGGAGCCAGACACTGTAGAGCCAGTCCCCAAGCGCCCGGATAGAATCCTGAGTCCCCCTGCTGAAAGAACCCACTGGAGCAGAGGTCCCCCGTGGATGCCATATTTGTGGCGGCGGCCACCAAGAGAGAGTTGGCTCAGGAGAGCTCTGCGGTCCACCCGCCGAGTAAGGAGTCTCGAGCGATGGACCGCCTTGGGAAGCGGGTCTTTAGTTCAGCAACCTTTTCCATGAGAGCGCTGAACTATATGGCACACGTCATCCGGATGCAGCGAGATCTAATAAAAGAATACGCTGCATCCCCCCCAGAGTCCATGTCGGAAGGGGACAAGCAGCTGTACTCCTCCCGAACGTCTACTCTACGTTCAGTTTCCAACACCTCTATACGGCTCTTGTCTCATGCCACTGAAGGAGCCGCTAGAGCTGGCGGAGCCGGCCTGGTAATTAGGCGCCAAGCCTGGCTCCAACATTGTGACTTCTCGGAACCCTTTAAGGCGTCATTCTTGAATGCCCCCTTTGATGGTTCTGCACTGTTTGGCAAAACCGTTCGCGACACTTTAGTCCAGAGCGAGAAAGACGGGAAGATGTTGTCTGCCGGAGTCCGCTTCTCTGCTCCCCAGAGGTCCTTTTCCAAGAACCAAAAGGGTCAGAAGAAGATGTGGTTCCGAAAATCGCACCAGTCCCAGTCTGCTCCGGACAACCAGTCCTCTCGTGGTAGTGGAGGACAGGGAGGACGCCACCCAAGAGGCAGAGGGGGTCCCAGAAATTTTGGGTCCAGAGAACCTTTCTCTGAGAGGCCCACGCAGAACCCCTGAGGGGTTGCCCGGCTGCTCCACTCTGGAGGCAGTCGGGGGGCGTCTTTCGAAGCACCTAGCAATGTGGGAGTCCATAACAACAGATCGCTGGGTGCTTCGTATCATATCTAGAGGCTACCTAACTCCCTTTATTGTAACCCCCAAAACCAGAAGCCTCCCTGACGTTCCACCCAATCAAAGGGAGGAGGCTGCTACAGAAATTCAGCAACTTTTGCAAAAAGAGACATCCAACCCGTCCCCCCAGATCAGTTCGGATTGGGGTTTTACTCCAGGTTCTTTCTGGTGCCAAAAAAGACGAGGGACTTGAGATCCATTCTCGATCTCTCTCTTCTGAACCTGGCAGTACCCAAAGAAAAGTTCTGAATGGTCACTCTACAATCTATTCTCCCCCTATTACGGGAGAACAACTGGATGTGCTCGATAGACCTCAAGGATGCGTACTACCACATTCTGGTGGACAGATGCTCCAGGAGGTTCCTCCGCTTCCGGCTGGGAGCCAGTCACTTTCAGTTCAGGGCCCTTCCCTTCGGTCTCACCTCAGCCTCCAGGGTGTTCACCAAAGTCTTGGCGGTTATAGCGGCCCACCTGAGGCTTCAGAGAATTCAGGTCTTTCCGTACCTCGACTGGCTCCTCATCACCCCAACAAGGCATCTGCTTTGTTCAGGCAGGGATTATTTCCTCAACCTTGCTCCACGTCTAGGGTTGACTATCAACATGGCCAAATCCTCTCTGGTCCCTACACAGGTAATAGATTTCATAGGGGCGAGATTGGATTCCAGAATAATGCTTGCCTTCCTGACTCCCGATTGGCTCCAGAACCTGAGGTTGCATGTCCAGGCCATTCTCCGACTTCCTGCTCCACCGGCGGAATTGATCCTGAGGGCTCTAGGATCCATGGCGGCAGCTATTCCTCTGCTGCCCCTAGCCCGTCTAAATATGAGGGTCCTGCAGTGGACCCTCCAGGTACCATGGTCCCTGTCACGCAACCCCCTGTCCCATCCTATTCCCCTAAGCAGGGCTTGCAGAGGGTCGCTCATGTGGTGGCTCCAGTCCCCGAGTCTCCACACGGGACGACCATTCTCGATGCCTTCCCCCGTCGCCACAGTGACCACGGACGCCTCTCGCCTGGGGTAGTGGGGGGCACTATTCAGGCAGAACGGTCCAAGGCACATGGAACGACACGGAGACCTCCTTGCATATCAATGTCCTAGAGATGAGGGCGGTGCTTTTGACATTGCAGGCACTTCACAGCCTTCTTCCGATTGGGACGATTGCAGTACAAACGGACAACATGTCTGTTGTCTGGTACAACAACAAACAGGGGGGAACCAGGTCTTATCCTCTTTGTCGCAAGGCCATGAGAGTGTGGGAATGGGCGATATCCACCAACCGCTTTCTCACTGCAACACACATTCCGGGACGGTCCAACATCCTAGCAGACAGGCTTAGCCGTTCAATTCTGAATGGTCTCTCAATCCTCTAGTAGCAAAACAAATATTTGCCCAATGAGGGCAACCCTGTTGCGATCTTTTTGCCTCTCCTTCAAATACCAAAAGCAACAGTTACTTCGCTCTAATCCCCCCTCAGGGGGAGTCCCCGAGAGACTCTCTAGTACATGCTTGGCCTCCCGGTCTCCTTTACGCTTACCCTCCATTGCCCATGATGCTAAAACTCTTACAGAAAGCCAGTCAGCTGGGGAACAAAATGATCCTCATTGCCCCATTCTGGCCTCGCCAAACGTGGTTCCCGTACCTGTGGTTTCACCTGATTCATCCACCCTGGATTCTGGATCCCCTTCCGGATCTCATTACTCACCCTCTGGGTCTTCCGACCCCCAACCTGGTCAACCTCAAGCTGACTGCTTGGTTGCTCCAGTTCCACTCCTGATAAGGACTCCCGGAATCTCCTCACCAGTCAAAGCCATCCTAGTAGCAGCACATAAACCTTCCACTAGAAGAGTCTATCGAAGTAAGTGGAAATGTTTCTCCATCTGGGCGGAGCACCATCACTTAGATCCTTTCACGGCAGCTCTTACGTCGATTTTGGATTTTCTAACTACCCTTTTTCATCAGGGGGCTAGCTGCTCTACAGTCAAGGTACAACTAGCAGCGATTTCGCATTATTATGTAGGGCATGAATCGGGCCCTCTAATTACTTCCAAGTTTTGTAAAGCTTTCCACAAGGGTACCTTCCTTCTCATACCCCCGGTCAGGGAGGTAGTACCCCCATGGGATTTATCTTTGGTTCTTCAGGCCTTGACAAGTCCCCCTTTCGAGCCGGCGGCTACGGTTGATCTTGAATACCTCTCTTGGAAGACGGCCCTCTTGGTGGCCATTACTTCAGCTAAAAGGGTCTCTGAGCTTCAGGCTCTATGTGTTAAACCACCATACTTAGCCTTCCATCAAGATAGAGTTTACCTCAGGATCAATCCGTCCTTTCTGCCTAAGGTATCTTCGGAAGCTAATATTAATCAATCTATTAATCTTCCCGTGTTCTTTCCCAATTACCAGAACAAAGGAGAGTACAAACTGCATTCCTTGGATGTGCACAGACAATTACGCTTTTATATTCATCGAACTGCTGGTCATAGGCAATCTGACCAGTTGTTTGTCTCCTTTGCCAAAACAAGTTTAGGCAAGTCAATTTCTAAAGTTACTCTATCATGGTGGACAGCTAGTTGTATCCTCTTAGCGTATCAGAGTTCGGGAAGGCCTGCACCTCAGGGAGTCAGAGCTCATTCTACTAGGGCCGTCGCTACTTCAGTGGCTTTTAAATCTAGGGTTCCCTTAGATATTTGTTCCACAGCCACTTGGGCCTCATCTCATACCTTTATCAGCCATTACAAACTGGATGTTGTCTCCAGAGGTAGGGCATCCTTTGGCTCTGCAGTGCTCCGGAATATTCTTCCATAAAGACCACCCAGGATTCAGGTAGCTGGGGACTCTATCCCAAAGGTTGCTGACAAATGAAGTTCCTACTTCAGATTAAGAAGTTATGTACTCACCATAACGTTCCATCTGAGTAGGTATCTTCATTTGTCTGCAACCACCCCCCCTCCTTCCCCCTGACCTATAGGATCTGTCTTGGATAAGCCCCTTCCAGGGCACAGTAACAATGGTTATATCAGGCAAACTTGATCTGAGGTCAGTCAGGGTTGGCAGGGGATTATGGGTAAAGGGAGGAGCTAGGATCTCATATCTATGCTGTGGTAAAAGTTGCCGGCTCGGATCCGAGATCAGATCCGTATCCCAAAGGTTGCAGACAAATGAAGATACCTACTCAGATGGAACGTTATGGTGAGTACATAACTTCTTATTTTGGAACACCTTTACTGTCTCATACACTAAAAGGGTTTATCAGTAAAATGGAGCCTTCCTTAGCAAACTCATTTATATTTTCACAATTTATTTCTTTCCAACAATCTGGCCAACACACTTATTAAATACAGTATTCAAGTTTTTTTGGAAGACAACTATAAACCCAGTAAAAAGAGGTGTATTATTATTCTACTAGACAACAAGGGGAGTTATCTTTAATACATCCAATATTATTTTTTTTTACAAATATTACACCTGCATTCAGTTTTTCAGTACCTAAATAATCAAACTCATTAGAAGGGAGAATGACTATGTCAAATAATAAAGAATTTTGGGCAGCTTGCATGACAGGCAAAATAATTAAAAATATCAATAACAAGGAATTAAAAGACATAAGTGGTGGTGGTGCTGCGGTAGCGTTGTCGCCTCACAGTAAGACACTGTCTGGTTCGATTCTCAGCTAGAGCGTCTTCTGCGTGGAGACTTGCGTGAATGGGCATACCTTCGTTGAAGGTTGTGCGTTAGGGCTAGTAACTCGGCATGTAAAAATCAACTAGCAATCATTAGCGGACCGGAGTTCCGCTGTGGCGACCCCTAACCGGGAAAAGCCGCAAGACAACAGCAAATGGTAATTTTAAAATTTAGATTACATGATTTTCCTAAAACAGAATCGAAAAGAAAATGGTACAAACAAATTTTACAGAATTATTATTTAATTAATGCTTTCAACAATTATACAATATTCAGTTTACATGGAATAAGAAACAGGCGAACATTTATTTAAAAAGTACCTTAATGGGGTGACTTTATATGGCAATGTTCCTTAAATAAATTACCTCTAAGATCTACACTTGTGTATAAAGATTTTGAATTTCAAAAGTGTATAAGAAATGAATGCTCAGAACTTAAAACTGCAGAGCATCTTTTTTTTAGGTTGCACTACAGCCAAATGTTTCTGGTCATATATTCAAAAGAGTTATAACATTCCATACTTACTTCCATTAAATACTGAGAAATGTTTATTTGCAGACTACCAAGGATATTGGAATTAATTGATTAAAAATGCAGATTCTTTTTTTGTATCAGTCTTGTACTTACTGTGGATGGCAAGATGCACAAAAATGAAACATGAAGAGCCTGGACTACACGTTATTTAAATAACAGACTTGCAGAATGGCTACATAAGAACCGATGGCCAAAGAACAATTAACAAATACTAACTAAAAATTATATTAATTCAACTTTAATGTAATTTATAGAAATGTAAAGACAAAGTGAATAACAGAAGTTCATTGTAATGAATTCAAAATATAAACAACTTGCAGATACTTGTACATATTTGTAAATATCTACACATTTTCTAATAAAAAAATGGATTAATCCTTTATTATTATAATCTTGAACAAAATTATCAGGGTAATTATATGAAATATATATGTGAAATCAAGCCTTTTTAATAATTTTACTCGCCAACAAAAGTAATCACTATTTCCTAAAAAATACAAGTCCAACTGTAGTTGATACACAATAAAAAATAAAATTAAAATGAAGTTGAGTACAATACAATTAACACTGTATTACTTTGAAATGTTAGTTTGATTAAGTAATGTTTTGTTACAGAAATACTGATTGTGTGTATGCATGTGTGTGTGTGTGCGTGTGTGTGTGTGTGTGTGTGTGTGTGTGTGTGTGTGTGTGTGTATGCGTGTGTGTCTGTGTGTGTCTGCGTGTGTGTGTGCGGTGTGTCTGTGTGTGTCTGTGTGTGTGTGTGTGCGGTGTGTCTGCATGTGTGTGTGTGTGTGTGTGTGTGTATATATACACACACATGTATATTTCCAAAACAAATCAAAGCAGGAAGCAAAATACAATCTTCCTGCATCAACCTACATTACTTTATGCATTTTAAGCAATTAATTTATACAAATTTAACTGTAAATAACTTGCAGTCAATTTAATAATAATTTATGACAAACTTCACAGAAGAATCCCGTGTCTTTGGAGAAACAGGAAATACCACTCATCTTACTATCAAGAGAACAAATAATAAAAAATTACATAAGTTCATTATCACATATTTTCCATCACTGATTGCTTCTTAGCTATACTTGGATTAAAAGCAAGCTACAAATAAGGACATCCAATTTCATTAATGGCAGTTTAAAATAATTCTGTGAGTGCTTTTTTAAGTTATCAGTCCCCATATTAACATAATTATATTACCGAACAGTTATACATATTATTCAAGTAAACCTGAATTTTACTACTTTTGGCTAATGCAACTTTAGTAGGGGGAAAATAAAATACTTTTCCCTCCTTTCCTTGTATCAGTTGAGGGGGGGCGGCAGCAATAAAAACAAAATATTATAAGGTCGTGGAATATTTAGCTTCCCAACAAATATATCTGTAGTTGTTGATAGTTTCCCGCTAGCTGCAATTCTGGCACAATTTTTTTTAATAACAGCTTTACTAAAAAAATGGACACAGTTCTCTACTTTTACAAAATTAGAAAGTCTGTTTTACGTAAATAAAACTGTAGAGAATATGCTCTCTTGTTTTCACCAAACACCACTGACAGAACTGTCCCTGGGATTGTGAATGAAGTAAGCCCGCACTTTTGGTAAGTGGACTGGACCATGTCATCTAGATATACCTCTCCAATAATCCTTCAGTCCGAGGAAAGTAGACTAACATTTTCAACTTTTCGACTTTAACGCACTGGCACAAATGATGCAAAATCCTTGACATGGAGTGTCTTTTCCTAATCTGTTTTGGGATAACAGTCTTAATGTTAGTTTATGTAATGGCACTGCTTTTGGAGATTTGATAGCATAGACCATTTCTACCAGTATGCATCAACACCAACTAGTGGATGATGTTAGTTGTCTCACAATGTCATAAAAAATGCTGAAACAGAACCTCAACAATTAGCACTGGGATGAACGGTCATTTAAATCCAAGATTCAGTAGAGTTTTCTGTCATTCTGGACATAAAGCACAGTGGTTTTCAGTCTTTCATTATGCCGAAGCAAGAATACATGGCCAGTAATCCTGCCTTAGTTTTTTCTTTTCCATTCCATGTGACCTCCTAATATAGGACTTGGGACCAGCTAATTAGCAAGAGTCTTATAAATAATGTGATGTTATTCAACCACATTGGGTATCATTAAAAAGAGGGAGTGGCCATGGGTATATCTAGCACAAACAATTATGCCAATATAATTATGGCCAATTGGGAGCAGAAGTACGTGACAAAGGGTAGAAGGCAACAGGTCGTCTTTTACAAATGTTTTGTAGATGACCTTTTCCTGCTTTGGAAGGGGGACCTAACAGGAACTGCTGGCCTTCCATGATGAGCTGAATAGGAGTACTTCCTTCCTAAAATTTGAGTTGAAATTTTCAAATAACACCATCGATTTCCTTGACGTTAGGACATATAGGGACCCAAGAGGGGAATTGTCCACGAAGGTTTATAGGAAAAGTTGCCAAAGGAACACATTTGTACACAGAAATAGCATGCACCCCCAACACATATTTAAAAATGTAGCGAAGGGACAGGTCTTAACAGTGTCTAGATTGACAGCAGAGGAAGACACATTAGAGGAGGAAGTAAATGAACTTTGTACAAGGTTCAAAAACAAAGGCTATAAGGATAATGATATCCGAGGTACAGTTAATGAGATCCAAACACTGAGAAATACAACTGGGAAACCATACTTCTCACACAGAGAAGAGACACAATCAGAATTAAATAATTCTGCTTGGAACAGAATGAGAATATCTACTAGTTACACTAGTAATGTAAGTGCTATGAAAGATGTGGCAAGTACTGGCCAGTATTGACACATGAACCCCAAATTAAGGAAATTGTAGGGAATGAACCCAGTTTCCTATTTAAAAATAAGAAATCCTTAAAAAAAGATTACTACGTTATGGGCCTAAAATGGATGGATTCATGGGGGAACACCAAGGAACTATATCATGTAAAAATTGTCATCAATGTGAATGGATAGACACAACTAATAAATTTAAACATCCTGACACAGGTAAGGAATACACATTTAGAGTTACAGACAATTGTTGCACTAAAAATGTTGTATATTTAGCAATTTTTGGCCTATGTTCAGGATATTATGTAGGAAAAACAAACAGAGAAGTTAGATACAGGATAAGAGAGCATCTTTTGGGTATTAGGAACAGAGATAAAACCAATGCCCTAGCCAGACACATACTGAAAAAGGGAGAAAATAATTCTTTCAAGTTCATGGTTATAAGAAATAATGAATGAGAATGAAAGAGGGGGGATATCCGCAATAGAACAGAGACTTCAGAAGTGAGATGGATCATTCGATTGCAGGCCGACAGGGATAGTGGCCTTAATGATAGAGTTCCCCTGAAGCCCATTCTGAAGAATAGGAGCATTCATAAATAGTAGGTTTAAGGCTTATAAACATCTACATGTTCGCACCAACATTTACATAAATAGTAGGTTTAAGGCTTATAAACATTTAAATGTTCGCACCAACATTTACATAAATAGTAGGTTTAAGGCTTATAAACATTTACATGTTCGCACCAACATTTACATAAATAGTAGGTTTAAGGCTTATAAACATTTATCTGTTCGCACCAACATTTACATACTTCATATATGGTTTTTAATATGTGACACTTTTAGAATTTTTGTGAAATTGTGATAACATATGTTGTTCTAGAATGTGAGAGATGATATATGTATTTATACTTGTATGTAGTTTATATATGTGTTTTATATATATATATATATATATATATGCTTTTTCCTATATATGTGTCTCTTGAGGTGATTTATATGAATATACCAGGGTATGTTTATCACTTTAAGAATGTAAAATGATGTGGCCTTGATATTAATTATGCCTTCCTTATATAAATGGACTGGCTTGAAATGCATTTCATTGAATGGCCTGAAGAAGTGGGAGTCATTCCCATGAAAGCGCTTACCGAATAAAGAATTCTGATTTTATGAACTGACACTGCTTTTCTTCTACATTGTTTATGATCCCTGAAGTTGTGTGTGGTGTTGTAAGAGTCTTAAGGTTTTGGCACTACAAACTGAAACAATTTCCTCCTTATGTCTCACCTATTCTGTGTAAGAAGCCATCTTTTCACTCAAAACAAGGATAAGTAGTAATGGGCATATTCTGTTCACTATCTTCCACACAACCTTGGATTTAATCCAGCTTGTTCTGCTCAACGTATCTAGATTGATTTTATTATGTTTATGAGACTTGGCTATAATTCCATGAAATCAAAAGTTTCTATCATCACAAGGTTCTCTTGTGGTGGAAGGTATAGCTTCCTCTCTCAAAAGTACTGGCACCGCATTCTACAAAGGGTACTGCTTAACAAAAACAACCTTTTGCTGATTAGGTAACATTTTACAGATAAGTAGGTCACAGTTTAAATGTAAAATTTGTAGAACAGTAAAATGTATTTTAATTAAGAAAACATATACAGTATAGTCTGGCAGTTAGTGCAGAACATTAAGATGGAAGGCAGTTAACAAGCTGCTTCTTGTAGTCCAGGGTTTGATTCCCTTTGACACCATTTATAATGCTATGTGCCTAAGCTCAAAAAGTACACTGGGGTATATGGAAAACTGAGCTAGGCTTCCCAGTGATCTAGATTGTATGCCTTGTAACAACCTATGAACTTAAAGTGCAGGTGATTTAATGTTTACTGCAGTATATAATCTGATTCTGACTACAGCTGAAACCAGAACAAGAACTGCTGGCCGAGGGAGGGGATGGGAAGCTGTCACATTTACTTTTTACTTTTTTCAGGAGGAGAAGATTATCTTGATACACTGTCCAAAACTTAGACTTGTGGAAAAAAATTGCGTTATTTATTTCAGAAATAATTCACCAACAAATTTACAACAGTCCAATGTACAAAGTGGATAAATACAAAGAATACAATCATATTGGGCGTAAGACCATATAGATAATTTACCAGTAAATTACAATAAATAAGGAAATGGCACATAAGCAACAGTACTGTTGATAGCTATGCATTTAAAAAAATAGTTGTAGTCCAAAGACAACCACAAGACATTCTATAGTTATGTCAAGAATCTAAATGGCAATGATCAGATCTGCTCTGAGCTACAACAGAATGGCATCAAATATACTGGATCCCAAGGATATTGCAAATATCCTGGCAGATCGATTCAGTGCCAACTTCATCCCCCTCTCACCCCCTAAAGGGCCCATCTCAATATCAAAAAATTGCCAAATTCCGGTAATCACAGCCACATAGATAAAAAATGCACTCTCCAAAGCTAAGAATACAGCATCCATGGGACCAGACCACATCCCGGGCTGTGTACTACATGAACTACAAAATGAACTGGCACCCTGCCTAAGTGTCATGTTTAATCATAGCCTCACCTCAGGCTTTGTGCCCAATGAGTGGCGCACAGCTAGTGTTATCCCACTCCACAAGGGGGAATCCATCTTGGATCCCGGGAACTATCGTCCCATCAGTCTGACCAGCCTGATCTGCAAAGCCATGGAACGCATTATCATGGAACTTATAAACAAAGACATTGGCAATCTTCAAACACTGGACCCCACCCAGTTTGGCTTCGTAAAGGGCTGATCTTGTCTGCTCAACCTGATTGACTTCTTCGAATCAGTCTCCAGAGCTGTGGATGAGGGTAAGGTGGTTCACACAGCCTATCTGGATCTCACCAAGGCCTTCGACACCATCCCCCACTCTGGAATCATAGATAAACTTACTAAGCTGGGCATTAACATATACATCACTCGATGGGTTGCCAACTGGCTTACTGACGGAACCCACACTGTAAAAGTAGCCGACTCAAAATCGAGCTCCAGACAAGTGACAAGCGGAGTACCTCAGGGTTCAGTCCTGGGACTGCTCTTGTTTGGCATCTACTTTTCTGAAGTACAGGCCAACACTAAGGGACTCTGGCTAATAAAGTTTGCAGTTGACTACAAACTGGGAGCTATTATTGAATCCCCAAATGATGTGGATACTCTACAAAAGGGCCTTACAGAAACAGATGCTTGGTGCCGGAGCCATGGGCTCAAGCTCAATGTCAAGAAATGTATAGTTATCCCCTTTGGGAAAAACCAAGCACCCGTGAATTACCACATAAGTGTCAGTACACTAAACACCGAAAGTGTGATAAGGAACTTAGGGACACAGGTGGACAGTGGTCTCACCTTCGATAACTACAACAGTCAGGAAATCCTATGTGGCACACCTCATCACTATGGGCTTTTCATCCAGAAAAAAGGAGGTCATTGTCCCACTGTACTCATCCCTCATTAGGCCCATTATAGAGTACAAGCCCTGTTTGGTATGTACCTCACAAGACACCTGCAACAACTGGAAAGGCCACAGAAATACCTCACTAAAAGAATCACAGGCCTAAAGCAGATGCCCTACGCTGACCGCCTTAAAAAACTCCAGCTATACTGTCGCATATCGGGACAGAAGGCAGTGCTTATTATAAGCGAATGTCTGTAATATCTTCAAAGAGTATTATTCCTTAAGAATGTGGTCAATGAGAAAACCCCAAAACTTCTGGTAGTAGGAACGTTTTTTACTATTTCTTGTTATAATTTTATGGGAGGTGATGTATTTGAGTGCCATGTTTCTGTATCCCTCCCATGCCAATTTGGATCTATCTAACCAGTTTTGAGTGATATAAAGTTTCATTACCATGAAAAGAGTGATAAGAATGTGGAATTTTTGCTTGGGCATTCTGTCTGTGGTAATGCGAAGGATTGCAAACTCCAATAAAATAGTAGTGTTCCCACATCCCATGTTTTCTAGCCAGAATCTTAATGAACCCCATAGATTTTCAGCAAATTTGCAAAACCAAAGTATGAGAAGTAGGTCGGCGATGCGTTTTCGGGCAGAAAGGACAGAAAGGGAAGAGTTTGAGTTACATTTGTTCAGTCTAATTGGTGTGAAACAAGCATTACTGATCATTAATTGTGTATATAGTAGATTTCTAAAAGGAGATAATTTAACAGTATTTTCTACAGCATGCGAAACTTGTTCCATTGTAATTTTATTGTTTATTCCATTTCAATATTTAGAGAATAGGGTACAGGCTTGATATTTAATTGTAATAAATTTGTACACAGTAGAAAGCATTTTCTTTTTATACAATAGACATCTCAGAATCGTTAATGAAGTATTAACATCTGTTTGCACATCTTCAGGTATGTTTTTGAAAGTTGCAATGAGTTACATGATTTTCTAATGATAATAATGTATTTTTTGCTTAAGTTGAAGTTTTTCCTGATTTCGGTGCTTTTATTTTTAACTTTGTAGAAGT
Source organism: Protopterus annectens (assembly GCF_019279795.1). NCBI lineage: Eukaryota > Metazoa > Chordata > Ceratodontiformes > Protopteridae > Protopterus > Protopterus annectens. The sequence continues at coordinate 20,338,555 of NC_056745.1, forward strand.
CCCAAATGATGAAGTTTTTGATTAATGGATACTGGTAACATCTTAGTCCCTACTGTTAAGGTACGGATTAACTTAATTGGTTGCAATAGCTTTAGAATATGTGAAAGGCTTAGAAATTAAAAGTTCTTGGAACATGAACATTTTATGATTAAGTACATTAAGTCTGAAATGTCCATGAAAGGAAGTCTGTATTCTTTAATGTGATTGTGCCATAATTTGACACAGACATTGCTCAGTGGGTTATATTCAGCAATCTGGATAATTCTGTTGGAACATATTTTATAGCACAGTTCAAATTCTGGTAACCCCATGGCTCCTTTATCGGTTGGTAGTATTGATTTTGTATAACTAATTCTGGTTGTTTTCGGATACCAAATAAATTTGGATAGGTCCTTATTTATAATATTAGTGGCATTGAGCTGCTATAGAAGTTTTGGAAGAATGTAACTATTGCAATTTTAGACAATAGTGGGAAATTCATATTTTCCCATCTCTGCAGACCTAGCCTTACAGCCATCCATTTTGTAGAAGGTTATTTTGCATATTTGATTCATGATTATGCTCAACGTTTACCCCCAAGTATTTAAGTGAGTAGCTTGTTTTAATAGAAGTGTGTGGAAAGTAAGCTATATTATGACCCAGGGGGTTAGTGGAAATATGAAGGATTTCAAGCTGTTGATTTCATAAATTTGACACTTTAGAAAAATTCTCAATAGCATTTAGAATTTTGTATGTATTTGGTAGCTGAAAGTACATGTTAATGTCATCTGCATGAGCAGTTAAGGTTGGGTTATTATGCATAATATCTGGAATATGGTGGAACGTTCTTTGTTTTATATACAGAAATAAGGGTTCAATATAGAGGGTTAAAGAGATAGGGTGAGATTGTCTAGTACCATTAATTATTTTTATTGGGTTACACTGTGTCTTGTTCAAGAAAAGTGTCATGGTGGAGGACTTGTAAAGCATTTTAATTACTTCAAGAAATTCTTCAGGGATATTGTAATTTGACAGTGTTAAGTATAGAAAATCTAAGTTTACTCTATCAAATGCTTTAATTGTGTCCAAGGTGAGAGCATATCTGGGGGTGTTTATCTTGCCTCAGTAGTTGAATAGCTGCATCTAGAGTGAGAGTATTGTCCCATGTTTGCCTGCCCAGCATGAAACAACATTGTTCAGATCGTATAATGCTGGATAGTATTGTTTTGAGTCTGTTGGCGAAAATATAGTCAAAGAGTTTTATATTTATAAGAGCAAGTGGCCTGTAGTTCATGGGGTTCTTATTATAAGAAATAGGTTTTGGAATGAAGACAGTCAGAGTTACTCAGGTAGATGTCAGTGAAGCCCCTTTTAGTAATAAAATTATATAATTTCAGGAGAAGGGGTGAGACTTTGGATGCTAATGTTTTGTAAAAATTAGATGTGAACCCATCAAGTCCAGGAGATTTATTTAACTTTAGCTTCTTAATTACATTTGTAATTTCTTCAGCTGAGAGGGGTGCTTTTAGCAGGTCAGCTTGATGATTTTCAATTGTTGGAAATTTTATATTGTTAAAAACACTTTTGCAGTGCTCTACTGAGGTTTGTTTCTGGGATCCATATACTTTTGAATACATTTCTACAAAGATATTATTTCCGGATTTGTGTTTGCTGTTTTGTTGTTATATATTTTGGTTATAGTGGGAGCTGACTGGTGTGCATTTATTAGTTTTGCTAATAATTTGAATTTTTGTGTGGGTCAGGTCTGCATATCTAGTGAGAAATTTCATTTCTGTAAAATAATAATTTTGACTATGCACCATAAATATAAATCGTTTTGTAATTTCAGCAGATTTTCCAGTTCTAGGTTAAAGTTATGTTGGAGTTTTTGCTCAATTTCTTTAATTTCAGAATGTAGTTTAACCTCTTTATCCTGGATTACTTTTTGTAATAGGATGCTTTGTGAATTAAAATGCCTCTTATCCTCACTTTCATTGTAAATTATCTTACACCAAAGGGTTTACGGATGTCTAGAAAGTTCTTCTCCAAGTCATCAAGACAGTTATTTATTTCCAGTTTGAGGTCTTGTTTTAACAAAAGGTCGAGGTTTACGGACCATACAAAACATTTAAAGTTATCTTGGTTAATTTTTGACCAGTTTATTTTGAGGGTTATTCAAGAATGATCCGAGAGAAATCTAGGTTCAGCACTATAATTAAGCACTAATTTTAGAAAGAAATCTGAGATTAGAAAGAAGTCTATAGTATGTGTACTTTACCTTAGGATTAGTGTCATTTTTGAGTTTGTAGGGATCTATTCGTGAAAATTCTGTAACAAGGTCCTCTAATGCTAAAACAGGCTGAAAGTTTCGAGGGTTTTCATTATTTGTTCTGTCTACTGTAGGGTCTTGCACCAAATTCCAGTCTTCTCCTAATATATATATTCATGTTCTAGGAACCTTTTTAAGAGGTTGTATATATCAATAATAAAATCTTGTTGTTTAGTTCAGGGGCCATACAGGTTCAGAAATAAAAAGGGTCTGGTGAGAGGGGCTTCTAGACAGGTAAAGTAGCACCACCTACCCTCTTCGTCCTGACCAAAGTTTCTTGGACAAAAATGACATTATCTTCAGACTTGTGCATGAGTAGCTTTGTTGTTTCTTAGTTTCCTGAAGGCCTTTGACATTCCAAGAATCTATAGACCACATTATTTGTTCACAACAAAGGTAACATAATAATCTATTTGGATTTTAACTTTTTCTTTAGAAAGTATGTAAGTAATCTATAGTAGAGACATGCCCATATCTGTCATCGTAGCATCATCATCATCAATCTCCAAACCATCCCCAAGCCCAACCTTAAACACAGCTGACCTAAGGGGAGAATAACACTGCAAAACCTGTTGTGGTTCTTTAACAGTAGAAATTAACTTCATACATATTATAACCATAACAAGAGGATCAAGTTTCAAGAGTGAATAATAAAACAATAATGTACACAAACCTCTATATCATCGCTCCAATTATAATGGTTGTAGACAAACCTCTATATCATCGCTCCAATTATAACGGTTAATAACCTGGCATAGTATAACAAAGTGCAACATCAAAATCAGCTCACAGGAGGCACGAGTATTACACATGAAAAAACAGCTTAATGCAGATATTTTAGGAGGATGAGTGCCACACACAAGTTATGCTTAAAGAAGCGTTCAAGTTATCAAGACCTTTAAGGACTCTGGGGAATAGCAGTAAAAACACTGGAACCAACATTATTTTCCATATTTTAACATATCAATGTCTAAACAGCCTGAAGGTATTAGGTAATCTATTATCAATTACTCTACTTGACTGAGTAATGCCTAAAATTATGTTAGTATACAGCTGTTAAAAAAAAAAAAAAAAAGAATATAATGTGTTCAATGCTCTTAATTCCAAAACATAGCCTGTATAGTCATAGGAGGAACAGACTATGAAAGTTAACTCTGTGCCTGACTCCATTTAAATCTTACGGCAGAGCATGTCAGTTATTTGTATAAACAGTTGATATTTCCAATAGTGACAGGTAAGTCAGGATTAGTCTATGGAGTGCGACCAAGCAAGACACTGGAATGGTAAGCTGTAGGTCTAAATAAAAATACAGTACATACTGAACCTGGAGGGGAAAAAAAGAATAGTTGTGTAAAATCTTACCATAACCATAAATGTCCTTCTCTTCCATGTTGCAGGACTCTTGGTGTATGATTTCCTGCCTTCAGGTGACCCGTACGTCAGCTCTTATACAAAAGCTTCAGCTTGGCTGGTCCATGTTTCGGGGCCAAAAGCTGTGGCATACGTTACAGCCGGGTAGCGCAGGGGTGCTTTCTGCCACTTCAAAGCAGGTCTCCATTACAGCACAAATGCCAATGTCCTTCATTTTGAGGAGTGCTTCAAGGGACTGCATTTTGAGATTTAGACTCCTAGCATTTAGCAGCATAACCCTCAGATTGCATTTATTTATCTGTTATGGTGGTAATCTGGTCTTTGGAACACCGCCTAAAAAGGCACTGTAGGGGTGGCAAGAGCCTTAGCCAGTACCCAGAAAAACAGAGGTGACAGATGCAGGCCATCTCTGGCAAAGCATCGAGGTCTGTCAATCATGTCATCCCAAGCAGACAGATACTGGCTCTCTTTAGAATGACACAAGAAACTTAGCCAATTGTTGAAGTCAATCATTTTTTGTTTGTACTGTGGCGGCATTCTGGGTAATGGTAGAATATTGCTCAGGCCTAGGTTCATACCTGCCTGGGCCACATAATCCGAGAGCTCCACCATGTCTCTTTTCATGTAGTCCAGGGAGGTGAGTCTCAGGTTATTCACACCCACATGGACAATGACAGAGTCATACTTGTACTTGTTGTGTAGTGACCTGAGTGCGTGTGTTATGCGTCAGATTCTGGCACCCGATAGACAGCTGACTGTTACCTGATCCTTATTCAGCCTAGTGAGTGGGACATCTGTGTGCCTCACTATTGAGTCATCTATGATTAGTGTACTGGGCAAGGTGTTTAGCCTTAGGGGCTTGGGTTGAGGGAGCACACTGTGGAGGAGAGGTATGTGTCCTGTGGTTTGTGCTGTGTTGTGGTGGTCGAGTGGGTTTCTGTCTTGGAGGTCCCTGCTGTTTCGGTAAATTTCTTTTGAGAGCCTCCGTGAAGGTGTGTGTGTGGTTTGTGTTTTTATGTGAGAGCTGTGATGGTGGGTGTTCTGGAGGGCTATGTGTTCCATGTGGTATGGTGCAGGTGTTGAACTTCTCCTCTTCACCAGCTAGTCTGGTCTTGGCTGGAGAGTGCATAGCTTCCAATTTGGTTATAAGTGCATCTCTCACAAGTCTCAGTGTTGGGAGGTAAGAGAGGGATGCCTGTGTACATGAGGCAGTTGCTACACTGCCTCAGAATGCTCAAGTGCACCAGGTTAATAGGAGAAAGCACAGGGAACTGCCCTTTAATCATGCCAGGAGGGGTGGTCATAACTACTGGAGCTATTTCCATGAAAAACGATTAGTGCTGATGGCACTTAGGTGTACTACAATAATTGCTACAAAAACCTGCTGAAGTGGAAAGCGACTAAGCTATTTGAAGTACAAGAGAGAAAGAACTAACAAGATCTAAGGGAAAACTGAAGAGCAGACTTTCTGGCACCTGTAATAGTTTAGCTCAGGTCATTGCTGCTGCATGGAGCTTAACCAAGTGCAAACCCACACAAATGAGGGCTTTTAAACCAGAAAGTTGAAAGGGGTGGAAAAACTGCCCAAACGGCCAACAAACTACAATTTCTGGGCCAGAAACCACTCCTCTTGTGGTAGATAGGCTACCTAGTGCTTACCACTCGCTTACCACTCCCACTGATAAGCTTGAAGGCTTCCCTCTAACACAGAAAGGCTTGGGGGCCCAGAAGCTTACAAACAGTCCTGGATACAGCAAATCTGTACCTGGACTAGCTTGGTCCATGACTAGACCAGTCACAAACATTACATTACCCATAATGAGAAATCTAGACAAAAGTTAACGTACTCTTCTGAGCCTGAAAAATTTCACCCTTTTCAAGCCAGCCAGGGTCTGGATACTTGTCAAATCTACCCTTGTGACTTGCTACAGAAAATATGGAGCTTTTCTACTCAGGCCTCCACTGCAACAGCCTGCTAGCTCAATCAGACTCCTTTCAAGTAAGAAGGTGTTAGAACTGTGCTTCTGATGGGTTTTTATAGCCGCAGGCCTAGGCTGCCATACAATGTACAACAGCACGGGCCACTGAATCTCATCTCCCCTGCCTGGTTCCTAAAGAAGTTGTGCTACTAATCCAACACAGGTGACCCTGGGTGCAATCAGGACTTGATCTCTCTGCACCATGAGACTGGGTGTCAAGTTATAGTTTTCTTGAAGGTAACCGCTGCACATTTCAAAAGGGCTAGAGGCTGCCTATACAGATTTAACAAACTATATAAATACAATCCAAGTACTAAGGACACTGCATGCACTGTGAGAGCTGCCTGAGGTAACTGAAAGCAATCTGCACCAGAAGAATGAACAACCTTCATTTAAGACAACATCAAGCATTTTACATCTGTGCCCCACAACCAAGCCAGGATTTGAGAAAACATTTAACAGTCATGAGTGCAGACAACAAACTCTTGCAACAGACCACTACATTTACTTATTCCCTTGAGTAATGAAAATCATGCATTCATAAATGCTATGCCTGCTCTACAGTTCATGAACATTTGTCTGGGATCAAGATTATATTAATTAAACCCTACATTAGTAGAGAAGTGCACGTGTACACTCACTCACTTGCACACACACTAATGAATAAAAGGCTTTTGTAAACTGTTCCCATAGAGCAACATCTGCTAGAAAGATAAATATTAGAAGAATAGGGCCCCTGCTGTGCCCCACCACTAGAGGAGATACGTGGAACATGTGAAGAGCAGGGCCCTTAATGTGCTTCTCCGATAGTGAACATACATGGAACAAGTGCAGAGCAGGGCCCCTGATGTGCCCCACCACTAGAGGAGATACGTGGAACATGTGAAGAGCAGGGCCCTTGATGTGCTTCTCCGATAGTGAACATACATGGAACAAGTGCAGAGCAGGGCCCCTGATGTGCCCCACCACTAGTGGAGATACGTGGAACATGTGAAGAGCAGGGCCCTTGATGTGCTTCTCCGATAGTGAACATACATGGAACAAGTGCAGAGCAGGGCCCCTGATGTGTCCCAGATAGTAGACATACGTGGAACATGTATAGAACAGAGCACTTAATGTACACCACCAATACTTAACATCCACAGAACATGGGGACAGCACACAGACAAAACACAATGCCTCCATTAGCCTAAAGGTCCAGAATATGCTGCAGGGCAGCTGACTTTCAAAGTTGTTCCTTTTGAGGTATATGAACATACTCGTTACCAAAGTAAACCATGTGAATGTATAATTCTACACCCCATATAGTCCTGCAGCCATCCTAGTTACTTAATGAAACAATGTGCTTAAAGTTATACACCAGCACCTCCCCGTGCAACTCTAGTACCTGTGTGCTCATAGTTATGTACCATAACCACCTGCATGCTTATCCAATGGTACTGTGTGCTCATAGTTCTGTATCATAACCACAGGTGTCCTGATGCAATGACACAGTGTGCTCGTAGCTCTGTATCATAACCACCTGTGTGCTTATTCAATGGCACTGTGCACTCGTAGGTCTGTACCAAAGGCATGCTGATCCAATGACACAATGTGCTCGTAGCTATTTATCATAACCACCTGCATGCTTATCCAATGGCACTGTGCGCTCGTAGCTCTGTATCATAACCACCTGTGTACTGATCCAATGATACCATGTGCCTGTCGTTCTGTATCATAACCACCTGTGTGATTATAGTTATGTATCATAACCTTCTTGCATCTTTTGTAGCTCCGGCTCCAGTGCATTCACCAAATAACATGACATGTTAATAGTAGTGTACCATCATCTTCCTGTGTAGCTTTGGAACCATTTACTTATTCATTTCACATTCAATCGCCAAGTAAACAGACTGGTCTAATGACTGTTAATGACTGTTTTCACGTTTGATTCTGGCCATAAGGGTAAAACAGCAGCTACAGCATTTAAGCAAAACAAAGTAACAATGACAGATCAATACATACAGTACAAAGAGATACAGTATACATAGAGTAAACTAGAAACTATCAATTTAATCTGCATAAAGAAAACGGAGGTATAAGTTGTTATAGACAAGAAGCATATTTACAAGCCCCATCATTCTCCTTACCATCTGATCATTGTTCCACACCATCATGTCCCTCTGTAGGTCTGCTAACCCCTTCTGACCAATGAATGCCAACTTCTGGCAATCCTACCAACCAACCATCCTTCTCTCTCTCTCCTGTCCCTACGTCAAAAATTAGAAACATCCTCCTCAAACTAAAACCCACCACACTAGCAGCAGACGGTATACCCACTAACTTCCTAAAAATAGCAGCTGACTCTCTATCTTACCCAGTATCAATCCTAATAAACAGGTCCATTCAGGAAGCTTATGTTCCATAACTATGGAAAATATCCTACATTATACCTCTTCACAAAGGAGGTAGCCGTACGACTTTTCCAACTATCGGCCTATAGCTATTCTTTCTCCCTTATCTAAGCCCCTAGAGAAATGCATACACTCACAAGTCATGCAATTCCTAGACACAAACAAGCTTCTCTCCTCCACCCAACATGGATTCCGCCCTCGCCATAGTACAACTTCTGCTCTTCTCTTCATCACCAATCTAGTTAATCAACATAGAAACAACTATGTATCTGCTACCTTCTTAGACCTCTCAAAAGCATTCGACATGGTCTCACACCCTAAACTATTGGATGCCATTCTTTCTCTATCCTTTACCTCCCTTAGCATCTCCTGGTTCAACAGCTGCCTATCAGACAGACAACAATCTGTACAATGGCACAATGAACTATCCCCTCCTCTCCCTAACTCTATAGGGGTACCACAAAGCTCAATATTAGGCCAACTACTCTTCTCTACCTTTACAAACAATCTATACACCTCCTCCAAGCAAGCCTCACTAATTCAGTACGCAGATGATTCCACTCTCATCTGTGAAGCCCCATCTGTCAACACCTAGCCCAAGAATCATGCTCTGCTACTGAAACTTGGATCACTGACATCCAACTTATTCTTAATCCTAACAAAACCAAACTTCTCCTGTTCACCCCTAATAAAACTAAACCCACCCACTCTACTTTCTCTGTCTCATCTATGAATTGCACTATCATCTCTCCATCCACCCACACAAAACTCCTAAGAGTTGAAATAGACAACAACCTATCATTCGATCTTCACGTAGCACAAACCATTCAAAAGCACAGATCACCCTAGCTCAAACTCACCTCCTATCAACACTTACTTGTGGCGCACCAATCCTAACCCACACTAGAAAAGCAGATCTGGATAAGTTAGAGTCATGCTATAACAAAATTGTCAAATTTGCCAACAATTCCCCCATTAGAACTCACCACTGCCAAGTACTAAAAGAAATTCAATGGCTAATTTACTAGCTTACCAACAACTCACCTACGTCTTTAACATTAGAAACTACCCAGACAAAACTTCAGACCTCAGTCAGCTATTAACCTCCCACTCTTCCGGTCGTCCTCTACGCTCATCCAATAAACCTCTCCTCAGTGTTACCACTGCTAACAACACGGCAGGAAAAGCCCTTTATTCCCACATCATAGCTAAAAAATGGAACAATAGAACCTCCACAACCACAAACACTAACTAAGAAAAATTACTCAGATCTCATCTCAGGACAACTTGGATTTGCCCTTGTATCACTTGACAATCTCTTACCTTCTCTTCCACCAAACTACTTCAGTCTAGAATGCACACTATTATTTTCACACAGAAATACATACTCTTAGAATATGCCACACTGTTCTCTGTACTTCTTTCTGTGCATACTTACTAAAACTGTAAACAGTACATACTACCTTTGTAAATACTATTCTAACTATATTTCAGTCCTGCAATGCTTGTTAACCTATTGTAAACAAACCAACAAAAGCAGCAAGCAAATAACTCCAAAAATCCAAAAAGCATTAGCAATGCAAAATAGTACTGATTCGAACACTATAAAAATATATTGAGGAGAAATTGGAGAAGGAATAGATAAATTATGGAGAAAATAGGAAATGAACCCAAGTTTGTACAGAAAAGGGTTAGGAACTTTAAATATCTTTTTCAAAGTAAATTAAATAAAGTTAAAGAAGCTGTGGTAAGAAAAGGGATGGTTAAATGTTATAATTGTAACTATTGCCAATATTTATTTACTGATAGTAGTGAATTATTAGTGGGGAAAACAGTAGTCCAAGTCCCCGGGAGGTTTACTTGTAAATCAAAAAATGTTATTTATTTATTGATCAGAATGTAGATCATTTTATGTGGGAAGAACAAAGAGAGAACTATACAAAAGAATTTATGAACATAATTATGCTATTAGTAATGGAGACAAAAAATGCTATGAGCAAACATTATGTTGATAAGAAATGTAAAATTAATTTTAAATGTATAGTTTTGGACACTGTGCATCAAAATATTAAGTCAGTAAATGTTGAAGAAGAACTAGGTTGGCTAGAATATTGTTGGCAAGTTAAACTAAATGCTGGTTTCCCTCCAGGTTTAAATAACAGGGAAGGGTTTGTAATGTATTTAAAAAGAAAGGGGTTGAAGCATTAATGTATGCATGGTTACTGGGCATTTTTATGTCACTGTGCTTTTAAATGTTAAATGGTGTTTTAAAATGTTAATGTAGTATTTAAAGCATATGTTTTTATGGTAAAGCCATAGTCTGAAGAAGTCTCTTGCATAAGAGACGAAAGCGCTTACTATTGGCTTGGATTATAATAAATTTCTTCGTAGTGAGACAGCTTTTGTTTTACTTTTTATACTATTGTAAACAAAGTAATGAATATCTCTGCTTGTAATTAATCTTCTGTATTATCATTTTGTATATTTCTCATTGTATTAAATTCTTAATTGTGGAGCTTTTCTCTCCGGGCCTCCACTGAAAATGGACCTGGTCCAGCTGGATTTTCCCGGTAAACAAATGTAAAATAAAATAAAATAAAATTCAATTCATTTGCTCGGAAGTAGCAGCCATCACCTTGCTGAATAGCCCTGGGACAATCATCATTACTGACAACATATGCTCATAGCTCTGTAATGTCACTTCCTTGTGTAGCTCTGGTATGATTATTCCCCTTTACCTAGTGACACCAAATGCTCATAACTCTGTACCATCTTCAGTCTGCAACCCTGGTATAAACTTACTTACCTAGTGACACCATGTACTCTTAGTTCTGTAATGTCACTTCCTTGTGTAGCTCTGGTATGATTCCCCTTTACCTAGTGACAACATATGCTCAGTTTTGTGACATCACTTCCTTGTGTAGCTCTGGTGCGATTCCCCCTTACCTAGTGATACCATGTGCTCATAGTTCTGTGACATCACTTCTTTGTACAGTTCCTTCTCCCAGCTGCTCAGCATTTTCCACTCCTCTGTTGAAAAACTGACAGCAACATCTTCAAAGGTTTCTGGTATCTGAAAGTACAAAGGATTTATTTAATAATTCTTGAAACCATTATACACATAAAAGTGAAACTTTCCAAGAAAATTGTACAATGTGATAACAACTGTTGGCAAAAGTACATTAATGCAGTCTCTTTTCCATCAGAAGGAAATGTACTTTCCTCTACACTAACAATAAACAAAAATCAGAACAAAACAGAAGAAATCCCAGAATGTCTCCTTGATTTGCAGATTGAATTCTGGACCTTGAAGGAAACAGATGGCTACATTTATAAAATGTGGTGAAGAACAGTGCAATATAACAATATCTGTGTGTCAGCACTGTGTACATGTAAAAATACCAGCGCAAAGGTGGGGCAGGTGGCAACAGTGGACCATACCTGAAGCATGGAGGTGCACAGCACAGGGTAGCGAGGCTGTGTGGTGCCTAATGAAATGCTGCATACAACGTGTACATGGTCTGCACAACACAACACAATCCTCACAAAGCACTACCAGCAGTAAGACTGTGTGACAAACAAGAAAACAGTAGTGACTCTAGAACAAGCTGTTTGTCACTAAATGTGCCTTTACAAAGTCTGAAAAATACTGAATCCTGTAACTTCAACGTAACTGAGCACTTGTGAATGGCGGATACAACATGTCTAACAATGGTTCAGACTGACTCTACAAAAGGACCAGAAGTTGTTTTTCTGTTAGCATGTCAGTACTACAATGTTTCCTTAAAAACAAAATAAATGACTTAAATACAGTCAGAAGATACAAATGTATATGATACAGCCGGCAAGCAGCATGTAAAAAAACAAAATAAATGACTTAAATACAGTCAGAAGATACAAATGCATATGATACAGCTGGCAAGCAGCATGTAGAAAATTAGCACATTTTTATATCCTCTGAAAATTACACACGAACAGAACAATGATCTGTGTAAAGAGAACAGAATACATTTTCCTGTGGTGCAAGCAAAGGAACCAGCTGATGCAGACAAGCTGCAGTTACCACATGGTCCACACAAGTGTCACTGTAAGATATGAAATACAGTACAAATGTCATAATGAGTAATGCATACAGTCTACTGCAAACAACGTCAGCCTTGTAAATGTATAAGTTAAGTGGGATATAAACTAAAAGAAAAAAGACCAAGTGAATATGCTTTCTTATTGAAATACATTATAGAAAGAATACAGAAAATAACAGACGTCTGACATGCAAATATTACATCTCTCCTTTTGGTTTTAGCATGTAAAGTAAAACATCTACTACAATGAAAGAATAAATTTACATTTTTTTTTACAGCTACATTCAACATGACTTATGAAAAGGGTAAAGAACGTGGGCTCTGTTAACTCAAGAGCTGTAAGTGAACACTATAACTATTATACTAACTGCATGTTTGAGTCACTTCAAGATTTTTCTGTTTTGTGTACGTACTCTAAGCCAACATTTTACATTAGGATTTTATATTAGGAGGATTTGGAGCAGTCTTCTCTATATACACACACACACACATACATACATACATACATATATGGTTCCCCTTAAAAACAACACACACCACATCGTCGAAACTTAAAACAGCGAGACGAAAACATAAGTACAGAAGAACTAACTCCCGGAACATCGTCTGTCCTCTCCTAGAAAGTATGTGTGGTGTTGAATGTTTTCAAGGGGAAGCTATATACAAATATTATATATAGGTTTACTATCATTTTAGCGATCGCACTTCATGCAAATTATCATTTCTACGAACCGTAGAAACAAAAACAAAAATAGTGACAGACAAAAAGGTCTAACACGGAAGTGGTGATTGTTCGAATTCGACAAAATTCGAACATTCACCACACTTCCGGAACTGCTATTATTGTGCAACACACAGTAACCCCCTGAACCCCCATGTGGGGGGGGGGGGTACTCGAAAGCACTCATTTTATTAATAAAGTTTTATTTAGCTGTGGCGGCCGTGGTAGTTTATTTTGGATTTGTATTTTACACACACACACACACACACACACACACACACACACACACACAATTAGCAAAGTAATAATATCAAAAACTGGAAAGAACGAATGTGCCCACACACACGCACATAATGCATTAGTCAGGAGAAGATATACATGAAGATATCTATGTTGTAGCTATTATTTTACAGGCAGCTATGAAACTAAAACTAATATATGAATGACTATGCTGATTATATTATGCAGCTGTATTTTCACAGATACCCATGTATTTGGAAAGTATGAAATAATGTATGCTAGAGGGTAATGTAGGTGCACATGCATTTATATATATATATACACACACACACACACACACACACACACTTTAAATTCTATACATTTGTATTTATAATACAAAGACACCTGTACAACTGCTTTGATATGGCTGTACCTGATAGGACCAAAACAAGCTCTTCAAGGAAGAGCAAACCTGCCTGGTGGATAACTGCAATTAACAGGCTTTACAATAAGAAGACGACATTTTTGTCCCAAAGTAAGAGGGAACATGCCCTAAACTGGAAACACTCCCTCCTCAGCTTAAACAAGTAAATAAGACTTCTTGAAGTCCTCCAAAACAAACTACAAATTCCAATTAGTATCCTCAACTAAGGTAAATCATAAGATATTCTTTAGTTACACCTGTAGTCTAAAAGGGAAAAATCCAGATTTGCGCTGAACTGGTAGTTAAAGATGCCACATACATTGAGCCTGTGGACAAAGCAAACCTGACAGATTCTGTGAAAACTTCACTCCACTGTCCCAACCACAAATACCTCATGACATTCCTTCACTGTCCCAGCCACAAATACCTCATGACATTCCTTCCACCTGTCCCCCATCTTGTATCGCTAGACAGCAGGTTGCAAATGCCCTCCTCTAAGGCCAAAAACACAGCATCTATGGGACTTGATAATATCCTAGGCTGCATCCCACATGGGCTCCAACAAGAATTAGCAACACCATTGGGTACTCTTTTCAATCATAGTTTAAGAACCAGCTTCATCCCAGCTGAATGGAAAATGGTCAGTGTCCCCTGATCCTGGGAACTACAGACCTATTAGCCTGACTAGCCTTATCTGCAAGGCCGTAGCGCGAATCATCATGGACCTTATCAACAAAGATATAGGTAATCTCCAAACACTTGACCCTAAAAGGGAGAGCATGCATGTTAAACCTGGTGGACTTCTTTGAGAGTCACCAGAGCCCTGGAGGAGGGGAAAACTGTGCATACAGCTTACCTGGGCTTGGCCAAGGTTTATGACACTATTCCCCACTCAGGCATTAACGACAGACTCACCCAGCTAGGTATCAAGCACTTACATCGTTAGGTGGGTCACTAACTGGCTCACTGATAAAACCCATACAGTCAAAATAGGGGAATCCACCTCCAACAACAGATCCGTAACCAACGGTGTTCCACATGGATCAGTCTTGGGAACCCTACTGTTCAGAATCTATTTCTCCAAAGTACAAGCTAAAACTAAAGGTCTGTGGTTGACAATTTTGCTGACTGCAAACTGGAAGCAGTCATACAATCCCCAAACAATGTCAACATTCTATAAGAGGGTCTTACACAAACAAATGATTGGTGCCAAACTCATGGCCGTAAACTCAATGCTAAAAAATGTATCATCATCCCTTTCGGTAAGGGCGACATTCCTGCTAACTACCACATCAATAAAAACACCCTAAGCATGCACTCAGTGGTGAAAGACCTGGGCACATAGGTTGACAACAATCTTACTTTTGAGCACCATGTCTCCATAGTGGTAAGAAGGGTGTGCCATATTGCTCATCTCATACATAAGGGCACTGCCTCCAGACAAAAAAGAAGTTATAACCTCCCTGTACTCTTCCTTCATCAGGATAATTGAGTACAGCACCTCTTTTGGTATGCACCTTTCCAGGCACCTGCAGCAATTGGAGAGACCAAAAGTTCCTCACAAGGAGAATTCAAGGTATTCAGCATCTGTCCTGTGTGGATCAGCACTTGGCTCCATACAGACTACTTGGAGGCGAACTCTGTTTTCTGTATAAGGCAATCGCTGACTCTGCTTTATTGGAAATGCTGCACAAGTCCAATGGCTCATGGGTTACTCGCTCAAAAGACCTTACCCTGGTATGTGACATTAACAGAACCGGCTGGACGGCTAGATTTGTCTCCCAGAGGTTACTGCACCTGTAGAACACACTCCCAATTCATGTCAAGCAGAGCACCTCTTTGTCCCTCTTCAAGCGCAATCTGGACAATTGGATGGGTAACCATAAATTCACCCTGGTGAGGGTTCCATCTGTCCCTCTCTTGGACAAGGGCAATAGGTGCTGATCATGAAAACAAGGGTAGAACTTGGCTAGGCTTGTAAGGGCCCTAAGGTCATTAGCCTAGTATACTTCCTATGATCCTACAATTACGCATATGAATATAGATGTGTGTGTGCATGGGGGCACAAAATAGTTGTGTGTGTGTAGAGAATGCAGTTTAAACTGTTTGAGTGAACAATTCTCAAGCATGGAAGTTACGTCTTAACACACTTCAGGGTCAGGCAGAGCTCTGAACAGCATTAGATCCATGCACTACGATTTGTGCTACCATTCAGGATTACTATGAACTCCATCCCAAACATTTCAGAAATTCTGTTCAATAACTATTAATGTTCCATGAAGGAACTTCCATGCAAGTATTTTAAATGAAATGTAAGTGGATGCAATTGAGCAGACCATTTTGTTTATATTGGGATATAGTTGGACTATAAAGTAATTTTAACAGTCACCTGGAATAACAGGCTTTACTTGTGAAATTACAATATAATAAAATTAGGATATATAGATAAATACACCATGTTTCACTACAGCTATTAAAACAAAAAATCATTTAGGAAACGTATGTAATTCTCTTGCAACTCACTGTTTTGTTTCTTGGTGCTTAAACTATTGCGTGTATAATGCATATCCAATTGCTAAAGTCATATTTTTTAGTTATTGAAAGGAAAAAGCTGTAAACATTTAAAGAATTAGTACAGTGTAGACTTTCCGGTTCTCCTACTGCGCTGCAAAGATATCATAAATCCGATGGTGTTTTAAATAGCTACAGTTGTAAATATCTAATGTAACAGTGTTTTTACTGTTAAATATTTGAACGGGGTTTACATCACATTTATGTATTCTGAATCTGTAGGCTTATGAATTTTGTTGGTGTTGAATGTTTGTCATTTGATAGGAGTATGTAATACTTTAGTATGTTTTCTGTGAATGGCATACTTTCATCTGCATATCTTTACAGCATTACACTGTCTGCAAAGAGAAACATCTTCACTTTTCTGGGTATTTACATATCACCAAAAATCCAAACCACGAACAAAACTCAAAGTGGAAATAAACCTTCTTCTGAAAAAGGATCTAGTTGAAAAAGCTTTCATCTAATGCAGAATACTTCAGACAACAACCTTTTCTTTTGAAAGACATACCTGGCACCTCAGCTGTCATGTTTAATCATAGCCTCACCTCAGGCTTCGTGCCCACCAAGTGGCGCACAGCTACAGTTATCCCACTTCACAAGGGGGGAATCCCGGGAACTACCGCCTCATCAGTCTGATGAGCCTGATTTGCAAGGCCATGGAACTTACAAAGACATTGGTAACCTTCATACACTGGACCCCACCCAGTTTGGGTTCGTGAAGGGCCGATCTTCTCCTGAACCCAATTGACTTTTTCGAATCAGTCTCCAGAACCGTGGACGAGGGTAAGGCGGTCCATACAGCCTATCTGGACCTCGCCAAGGCCTTTGATATCATCCCCCACTCTGGAATCATAGACTTACTAAGCTGGGCATTAATCCCTACGTCACTCGATGGGTTGCCAACTGGCTTACTGACAGAACCCACACTGTAAAAGTAGCCGACTCCAAATCCAGCTCCAGACAAGTGGAGTACCTCAGGGTTCAGTCCTAGGACCGCTCTTGTTTGGCATCTACTTCTCTGAAGTACAGGCCAACACTAAGGGACTCTGGCTAACAAAGTTCGCAGATGACTGCAAACTGGGAGCCATTATTGAATCCCCAAATGATGTGGATACTCTACAAAAGGGCCTTACAGTAACAGATGCTTGGTGCCACAGCCATGGGCTCAAGTTCAATGCAAAGAAATGTAGTTATCCCCTTTGGGGAAAAAACATGTACCCATGAATTACCACATAGGTGGCAGTACATTGAACACCGAAAGTGTGATAAGAGACTTAGGGACACAGGTGGACAGTGGTCTCACCTTCGATAACCACATCGCCACAACAGTCAGGAAATCCTTCTATGTGGCACACCTCATCACTAAGGGATTTTCATCCACGATAAAGGAGTTCATTGTCCCACTGCACTCATCCCTCATTAGACCCATTATAGAATGCAATGCCCAGTTTGGTATGTACCTCTCAAGACATCTGCAACAACTGGAAAGGCCGCAGAAATACCTCACTAAAAAAATCACAGGCCTAAAGCAGATGCCCTACGCTGACCGCCTTAAAAAACTCCAGCTATACCGCCACATATCGTCTACTTAGAGGTAATCTCTGCTTAACATACAAGGCCATGTCAAACCCAGAGCTGTTGTACATGCTACATTTAAAGAAATCCCAATCCCTCAGAGACGCACGCTCCAGGGATCTAAACCTTGCTATCACAATAAACAAAACATGCTGGAGGAATAAGTTCTTGACCCAGAGACTCCCAGACTCTGGAATAGACTGCCCATACATGTCAAGCAGAGCACCTCTTTGGCCCTCTTCAAAAGGAACCTTGACGATTGGATGGGAGAAAATAAATTCAACTCTGGGATCATGTCAGTCACCCTGCTAGACAGAGGTCCAGGGAAGTAAACAGTGTGGGAAGAAACAGCCTGGGAATTGTTATGGCTAGGCTTGTATAGGCCCTAGGGCTGATATCCTAGTACTAACCTATAAACCTGGGGAGTCAAACTCTGTGCAGGCTTCGTGACAAGCCTAGATGCAGTTTGTGTGTTTGCGCAGTGAGCAGCAGTGTTAATTGCATATGCATGTCACACACCATGTTTAAACATAAACAAGGACGGTTTTGTGGCCAGCAACAGTGTAGCCAACCAGGAAACCACGTAAAGCAACACAAACACCTGCAGGCATGTGCACCTGTTACCTCCGGGCAAACTAGATCTACAGGATTGCAAAGAAAACTACAATGACTACCAGGGTTATTAATGCAGCAATATATACAGTTCCAACACATTATGGGAAAGCAGTGCAGAGTACTGTGGAAACCTGTTTCAGGCATAATGAATACATATTTTATGTAAATGATCAGCAAGGGTACACGCTCTGCATTATAAAGAAATAGTCAGGGGAATTGTGTTTATTGAAAAGTGATACACAGGGGAAAAGACAGGTGAGATATGGTAATATACAGCAGAGGAGGGCATGTCAATGAAGACAGTGGTAGCATGAACACTAATCACACATCGGACCGCTCTTGTTTGGCATCTACTTCTCTGAAGTACAGACCAACACTAAGTGACTCTGGCTAACAAAGTTCGCAGATGACTGTAGACTGGGAGACATTATTGAATCCCCAAATTATGTGGATATTCTACCAAAGGGCCTTACAGAAACAGATGCTTGGTGCCAGAGCCATGGGCTCAAGCTCAATGCCAAGAAATAAGAAGTTATGTACTCACCATAACGTTCCATCTGAGTAGGTGGCTTCATTTGTCTGCAACCTGTGGGTCTTGGATCCGATATCGGATCCGAGCTGGCAACTATTTATATGGCTATGGATCCGAGCTCCTAGCTCCTCCCCTCTCCCATAATCCCCTGCCAACCCCAAATGACCTCAGATCAAGTTTGCCCTCCTATATACCTGAAAAGGTATCCCAACAGGAAAAGGCAGGAATAATACCACCATCTAACTCTTCTGAAGGCCAGGGGGAAGGAGGGGGGGATGGTTGCAGACAAATGAAGCCACCTACTCAGATGGAACGTTATGGTGAGTACATAACTTCTTAATCTGGAGTAGGGACTTCAAGCGTCAACAACCTGTGGGACAGAGTCCCCAGCTACCTGAATCTTGGGCGGTCATCATGGAAGGATGTTCTGGAGCACTGCGGAGCCAAAGGATGCTCTCCCTCTGGAAATGACGTGCAGTTTGTAGTGGTTAATAAAGGTATGAGATGAGGCCCAAGTGGCTGCCAAGCAAATATCATCCAAGGGGACTCTAGATCTGAATGCAGTAGAAGTAGATATGGAGCGAGTGGAATGTGCACGAACCCTTTGAGGTGTGGGCCTCCCAGAAGCCTCATAAGCTAGAAGGATACATTGGGAAATCCAGTGTGATAAGGTGACCTTCGAAACAGCTTTACCTAAATTGAATTTAGAAAAGGAAACGAATAGCTGATCAGATTGTCTGTGAGCAGCAGTCCCATGAATATAGAAACGCAGCTGCCTGTGCACATCTAACGAGTGCAGCTTGCATTCTCCTTTATTCTGGTAATTAGGGAAGAAAACAGGAAGATTGATGGACTGATTGATATTGGTTTCTGAGGCCACCTTAGGTAGAAAGGATGGATTGGTCCTGAGGTACACTCTATCCTGATGAAAAACCAAGTAAGGGGGTTTTACGGAAAGAGCTTGAAGTTCCGAAACTCTTTTCGCAGAAGTGATGGCTACCAGGAATGCTGTTTTCCAAGACAGGTATTTAAGATCAGCCGAGGCAGCTGGTTCAAAGGGAGAAGCAGTCAAGGCCTGAAGAACTAGCGATAGATCCCAAGGGGATATGGCTTCTCGGATAGGGGGCCTGAGCAGAATGTACCCTTGAGGAAGATTTTACATAGTTTAGCTGACATCAAAGGGCCTGTCTCGTGTCCTACATGGTAATGTGAGATGGCTGCCAATTGTACCTTGACTGTCGAACAGCTAGCCCCTTGCTGAAAAAGTCCGGTAAGGAAGTCCAAAACTGACGTTAATGGAGCAGTGAAGGGGTCCAGATTATGATGTTCCACCCAGACGGAAAAGCGCCTCCATTTACTGCCGTAAATCTTCCTGGTGGAAGGTTTATGAGCTGCTACCAAGATGGCTTTGACTGGTGAAGAGATACCGGGAGTCCTAATTAAGAGTGGAACTGGAGCAGCCAAGCTGTCGGCTTCAGGTTGTCCAGATTCAGGGTCGGTAAGCCTGATGGGTGGGAGATCAGATCTGGGCTGGGATCCAGAATCCAGGGAGGATTCACCAAGTGAGACTACAGGGAAGGGAACCAAGTTTGCCGAGGCCAGAATGGGGCAATGAGGATCATTCTGTTCCCCAACCGAGAGGCTTTCTGTAACATCTTTAGCATCAGGGGTAGAGGAGGATAGGCATAAAGTAGACCGGGCGGCCAAGCATGCACTAGAGCATCTCTCGGGACTTCCCCTGGTGGGGGAATCAGGGCGAAGAAGCTGTCACATTTCGTATTTGAGGGAGAGGCAAAAAGATCGCAGCAGGGTTGCCCCCATTTTGCAAATATCCGCTTCGCTACTCGGGAGTTGAGAGACCACTCGTAAGGGGAAAGAATGGTGCGGCTGAGTTTGTCCGCCAGAATGTTGGCCCATTCCGGAATGTGCGTTGCGATCAGAAAGCGGTTGGTGGAGATTGCCCATTCCCACACCCTCATGACCTCTCGGCAGAGAGGGTAAGACCTGGTTCCCCCCTGTTTGTTGATGTACCAGACAACTGACATGTTGTCCGTCTGTATCGCAATAGTTCCTATGGGGAGAAAGTCCTGAAGTGCTTGCAACGCGAACAGCACCGCCCTCATCTCCAGAACACTGATATGCAGGCAGGTCTCTGTGTCGTTCCACGTGCCTTGGACTATTCTGCCCGAGCAATGCCCCCCACCCACCCGAGGCGAGAAGCGTCCGTGGTCACCGTGACGAGAGGAGGCGGAGCGCAGAAGGGACTGCCTGTATGGAGGTCTGGGGACTGGAGCCACCATAACAGGGCCCCTCCTGCAAGCCTTGCTGATAGAGATAGGGTGGTTGAGGGGAAGAAAGCTGAAAAGACCATTGTACTAGGAGGGTCCACTGTAGTACCCTCATATTTAGACGAGCGCATGGAAGAAGCGTGATTGCCGCTGCCATGGAACCCAGTGCCCTCAGCACTAATTCTGCCAGTGGAGCTTCTGATTGGAGGATGGCCCGCACATGAAGTCTCAGATTCTGTAGTCGTTCTGAAGTGAGGTAGGCTCGCAGACTTCTCGTATCCAATCTGGCCCCTATGAACTCTATCACTTGTGTCGGAGCAAGGGAGGATTTGTCCATATTGATTGTGACAACTAACTGGGGGGCTAGGCGGAGAAAGAAATCTCTGGCTGAGCAGAGCAGATGCCTTGTTGGGGCAGTCAGGAGCCAGTCGTCCAGGTACGGGAAGACCTGCATTCCCTGGAGTCTCAGGTGAGCCGCTATCACTGCTAAAACTTTATTGAACACCCTGGGGGCTGTGGTGAGGCCAAAGGGAAGGACCCTGAACTGATAGTGGCTGGCCCCCAGCCGGAAGCGGAGAAGCCTCTTGGATCGTCTGTCCATTAAAATGTTGTAGTACGCATCCTTGAGGTCTATTGAGCACATCCAGTCGTTCTCCCGCAAGAGGGGGAGAATGGATTGAAGAGTGGGCTCTTTTTTCTAGCGGCTGCAGCCTCTCTCTGACTGGGTGGTACATCGGGGAGGTTTCTCAGTCTGGGGACATGTTGCATTGGGATTTTGTAACCTCTGGATATGATACGAAGCACCCAGCGGTCTGAAGTGATGGACTCCCATGCCACCAGGTGCCTCGAGAAGTGCCCCCCGACTGCCTCCAGAGTGGAGCAGTCGGGCAACCCTTCAGGGCTGTTGCGTGGGCCGATCAGAGAAAGATTCTCTGGACCCAAAGTTTCTCGGGGCCCCTCTGCCTCTAGGGCGGCATCCTCCCTGTCCTCCTCTGCCACGGAAGGACTGGTTGTCCGAAGCAGGTTGGGAATGTTGCGATTTCCGGAACCACATCTTCTTCTTTCCCTTTTGGTTCTTGGAGAAGGACCTCTGGGGAGCAGAGAAGCGGACTCCGACGGCAGACGTCTTCCCGTCCTTCTCGCTCTGGACAAGTGTCTTGCGAACGGTCTTGCCAAACAAGGCAGAACCATCAAAGGGGGCATTCGCAAAGGACACCTTAAAGGGCTCCGCGAAGTCACAATGTCGGAGCCAGGGCTGGCGTCTCATAACTAGGCCCACTCCGCTAGCTCTAGCGGCTCCCTCAGTGGCGTGGGACAACAGCCGCATAGAGATATTGGAAATAGATCTTAGAATGGCCATACGAGTGGAGTACAACTGCTTGTCCTCCACCGACATGGACTCTGGGGGGGAAGCAGTGTATTCTTTAATAAGATCTCGCTGCATCCTGATGACATGTGCCATGTAGTTCAGGGACCTTACTGAGAAGGTCGCTGAACTAAATACCCGCTTCCCAAGGCGATCCATCGAGCGGGACTCCTTGCTTGGTGGATGGACCGAGGGGCTCTCCTGAGCTAGTTCCCTCTTAGTGGCTGCCGCCGTCAACATGGCATCTACGGGGGGACCCTTGCTCCAGTGGGACCGGTCTGTGGGGGGGCTCAAGATCCTATCCGGGCGTTTAGGGACTGGCTCCACAGTGTCCGGCTCCTTCCACGCCCTGGTGGTAATAAGGTCCACCAGGGGTTCAGCCGGAAGGGACACCCAAGAGGTAGATGGGCCTGCTTCGAATGCCTCCAGGAACACAGACTCGGAGGAAGCCTTGGGGGCAGACCACCTCCCCCCCGATCCTGAGCATTTCCATGATGTCTCCAAAGGAGACATCCTCAGGGGGTGACCTTGGGGAGCCTTCCCCTTCATCCAAGTCCGTGTCCTCTGTTAAGGACTCGGGGGAGTCCACGTGCCTCCTCTTACACTTGTGCTTGCGAGGCACTTCCTCGGGGGGCTGTCCAAGGAGGTCTCACCAGCAACATCCTGTTCCAATGGAACAACCTGGGACATCGAAACAGGCTGTCCCTGTGGCCGGGTGATGGGAGCCTGACCCAGCAGAGAGGGAGTGCAGGGTGGAGCCGAGACAAGGGCCGGGGGTCCGGATGCTCTCGACAGAGCCCTCTCCACTGCATCGAAGGCCGAGGGGGAGCCGCTCTCCCTGGGTTCCGAAAGTCGACTCCCACTCGGATCCGATGAAGGGATTGGAACCGGCGCCGAGACCGTCGGATCCGAGGGACCAGTGTGCTCCGACCTGGACGGAGCCGAAGGCACACTGAATCCCTCGGATCCGAAGCTCACCCCACGGCTCCGAGAGGTCGGATCCGACAATGGAACCGAGGGCAGGGTCAGATCCGAAGTACTTACTACTGTCGGAGCCGACCCACCCCCGGCTCCGACGCTGCCCGGCTCCGAGCGCTCCGAACCTGGGAAGCAGGTCGGAGAAGGAGCAATTGGAACAAAGAAAGGTGTCGAGCTCCCACCCGAAGGGGGGGGGAGGCAAGAGCACTCCCATCTGCAGCTGGGCCTGGATGAACCTCCTCATCATCTGGTCCAAGTCTGCATCAGACAGGCTGTAGGTTGATCTCGAAGAGGCCACCGAGGCAGGCCTGGAATGCCGCCTCGATGACCTCGACGGAGATCGGGTCTACTCCTCCTCGGGTCCCAGGGAGAAGCAAGGAGATTGGAGCCGAGGAGGAGAAGACCTAGAAGCCGTGGAGGGAGAAGCCCGCTTAGCTGGGGGGGCCGAAGCGAGGCCTCGGCCCTCTGCTTGTGGTGCTTCTCCCTCCGTTTCTCCCTCCTGGCCTCCCTGTCCTCCGGCGCTTTAGTGGGAGTTTGAATCCTGGCCGGGGGAAGGGGGGCAGGAGTGCCCACCACCACAGGCTGAGGAGGTGCCACGGGAGGAGCGGAGGCCGAATCCGGGGGCAGAAGTCCCACCAGGATCAGCTTCGACCTCCGCTCTTTCAGTGCCCTGGGGTTGAACGCTGGACAGGTGTTCAACCCTAAGGCACCGAACACACCGAGTGTGGCCATCTGCCGGAGAGAGCTTATGGCCACACTCGGTGCATTTAGAAAAAATAGGCTTAGGGGCCTCTGCCATACCTAAACTAAGGCTACACAAACACACTAGGCCCCAAACGCAATCACACACAAGCACACACTAACGACCAGCGAGGGGAGGGTAAAAATTAAAAGTTAACAGGCTAAAGGAAACCTAGCACACTCACACTGATTAAACTATGAAAAAAGACGGAGAAAAATTCACTTATCTATAACAAATTGCCAGGAGCTCGCAATCCAGCTGACACACTTTAGAGCGGCAAACTAGATTGGAGGTCATTTGGGGTTGGCAGGGGATTATGGGTGAGGGGAGGAGCTTGGAGCTCGGATCCATAGCTGTATAAATAATTGCCGGCTCGGATCCGATATCGGATCCAAGACCCACAGGTTGCTGACAAATGAAGTCCCTACTCCAGATTGTATAGTTTTCCTCTTTGGGAAAAAACATGTACCTGTGAATTACCACATAGGTGGCAGTACACTAAACACCAAAAGTGTGATAAGAGACTTAGGGACACAGATGGACAGTGGTCTCACCTTCGATAACCACAACAGTCAGGAAATCCTTCTATGTGGCACACCTCATCACTAAGAGCTTTTCATCCAGGAAAAAGGAGGTCATTGTCCCACTGTGCTCATCCCTCATTAGACCTATTATAGAATACAACGCTCCATTTGGTATGCACCTCTCAAGACATCTGCAACAACTGGAAAGGCCACAGAAATACCTCACTAAAAAAATCACAGGCCTAAAGCAGATGCCCTATGCTGACTATCTAAAAAAACTCCCCCTATACTCTGTCGCATATCGTCTACTCAGAGGTGATCTCTGCTTAACATTCAAGGCCATGTCAAAGCCAGAGCTGTTGGACATGCTACACTTAAAGAAATCCCAATCCCTCAGAGACACATGCTCCAGGGATCAAAACCTTGTCACCACAATGAACAAAACATGCTGGAAGGATATGTTCCTGACCTAGAGACTCCCCATACTCTGGAATAGACTGCCCATACATGTCAAGCAGAGCGCCTCTTTGGCCCTCTTCAAAAGGAACCTTGATGACTGGATGGGAGATAGGAAATTCACCCAGGGATCACGTCAGTCTTCCTGCTAGACAGGGGTCCAGGGAAGTAAACACTGTTGGAAAAAACAGCCAGGGAATTGTTACGGCTAGGCTTGTATAGGCCCTAGGGCCAATAACTTAGTACCAACCTATGAACCTGTGATAGTTACAAGGGACCCCTTACCTGAAGAAGGACAGGTGGGAGGGGGTTGGGAGGGTGGCCTAATGGTTAAGGTGTTTGCCTTACAAACACAAGGTACAGGGTTTGAGTCTCACAAGGGATAATTGGCCAGGCTTCCAATGGCTCCCAAGAGCAGTTAGCTTAGTACTACCCTATGAACCTATGACATGATACAGTACAGACTGCACTGTTATTGTATATTATGTGACTGTCTCACAAGGTGACATATCAGTGGAGAAGATTCTTTGTGATATCAGCCTCCTGACATGAACAATACACAGGCCCTATATCAGGGATGGTATATACAATAGGGTTTGGTGCATATTGTGAAGCTGTGCAAAATGAGTTGCCTGAATATGACTGTAATGTCAGCATAGGTCTCAACCAAGTGGGACATATAGTAACAGGCTCATGGATAACTGTAGGCAGAAGCACCCACACTCATGGACAATATCAGAATAATACCACCAGTAATCCCATGTCTTTGACGTAACATATGTGATTGTGAGTGATCATAGATGGTTCTGCAAGAACACACTTGTACAACTATTACGATTTATCAGCAATCTCTGAGGGGAATCAAGCACACCTTCCTTAAAACTTAACATCTGCTGGAGGTGTTAGGGGAGGACACTATTACACCTGTATTTGAAATTATGAGCAATCCTGGCTAGTTGACAGGTGTACATGCCATTATATTTTATACATACACACATTATACAGACACACACACACACACACACACACACACACACACACATATATATATATATATATATATATATATATATATATATATATACAAACACACACACACACACACACACACACACATATATATATATATATATATATATATATGTGGATTCACTTTATAACCTCGAATTACTGAACTGTAGAATTTCAGTATCTCGAGACTATAAAACCAAATCCACAAAACACCGACACAAAAAACCGCGAAAGTCAAAACACCGAAAAAAACGCACACACAATACTACACATACACCACAACACCCACATCACAACAAAAACAAACAAAACTACATACATACACAACTCATACACACATAACCAGGGGGGTAAGCCCCCCTGCACCCCCCTACTTATATATACTAACTCAAGAGATCGCACAAACACAAAACAGAAGCCGACTCACACACGCACATTCTCCGACCCCTCACACACACATCAAACACATCAGCACACTCACACACACTAACTCCCACTCACAAACCTTAGAAAACACTCACCTGACATAACACCTACATCCACACACGGCACCGCGCACCATCAAAACACAATCCCAGACATTACGCAGCGTAAACATAACCGCGGTCGACATATATTCGAATTCACGATTATGGGCTTTCGCTATTTTTAACATTCGGCTTTATAGCCTCGAGATACTGAAATTTGACATTTCAGTAATTCGAGGTTATAAATTGAATATATATATATATATATATATATATATATATATATATATATATATATATATATATATGCGCCACGATCTACACATTCACAAATGCACAGGAACATGCATTAGACATGCATGTTCTTTAACACCTTGAACAGGTTTCTGCACCATTATAACTTAATGTTTATGCACCGAAAAGAATACTTATGTATGGCTGATATGATGTCTGGGAGTTCACTGTGGCAACAGTGGTACACTTGAGTAACTCATCCCTGGAAGATGTGTTGGGAGGTACATGCAAAAAGCTGCACTGTATTCAATTACTGGTGTGCTGTGGGCTGAGAACAATAGAACTATAACGCCCAGTGATGCAGATGTCTGCTTAGGAGTTGTGCTACATACACGGGAGTGGTCACACTGTGGGTACATGCTGGTGGACGTTCTGCATGCCATCTACCGAAGAACACAGGTCACATACCACTTACTGTGCTTATATGGGTGTGCTGTCTATATTATAATTATCTGGTGTGTTTGCTTTCATAATGGAACTAATCCGCCCCATGATTTTTCTTCATCTACTGTGTCTCCATGGCTGTGGCAGCATTCCTTTGTGTGTGTTGGTACTGTATGCAGTATAAAAGAAAACAATGAACAACTGGAGAAATGGTCACCATCCACTTTTACTGTGTTCCTAGTACTTCGGCATCAAGCCTTCCATGAATAATCATGCACAAGAATGGTGTAACTTTATATAACTTATATAACTTTCACTACATTCATTATTCGATTCAATTATACAATAATTGATCAATTAATCAGTGAGTCAATCTAAAGTGCATCCTAAGCAATAAAGTGCTTCAAAAACACTAAAAGTGCATCAAAACATATAAAGTGCAACCCCTTACATTCCTATTGCATTTAACATTATAATTTAAGAAATTCATACTAATGCACTTATGCATCTCTAGATTAACAAATACTTTGATTAATTGGTCAATCATTGCAGGGCAGTTTGTTTGTGTCTTTCGGCTTTTCCCTGTTAGGGGTCGCCACAGTGGAACTCCGGTCCACTAATGATTGGCAGTTGATTTTTACATACCGGCTTGCCAGGCCTGACACACAACCTTCAACGAAGGTACACCCATTCACGCATGTCTCCATGCAGAGGACGCTCTAGCTGAGAATCGAACCAGACAGCATCTTACTGTGAGGCGACAACGCTACCGCAACACCACCACCGCAGGTTGACCAATTAATTAATCAGTGAGTCAAGAAAATTTAAATCTAAAGTGCATCCTGAGCAAGTAAGATGCTTCAGAAACATTTAAAGTGCATCAAAAAACTTTTAAAATGCAAGTTCATACAAAAGCACTTACACATCTCTAAATTAACAAATACTAAATCATTTTGCCTTACAATGGTTGATCAATTAATCAGTAATTCAAAAATATATATAAATCTAAAGTGCATCAAAAAACTTTTGAAATGCAACCCCTTACATTCCTTTTGCATTTAACTAAATAATTTAAGAAGTTCATGCCAATGCACCTAGATTAACAAATGCTTAAATATTTTACCCTATACATGTAAATCATTCATCCTATAGGTCTATGCATTTATAAAATAATGCATACTGAAACATTTCATCCTATACAACAAACTCCATATTAAGCCCATGGGGCCACAAAGTTCCAAAATGAATAATATATCTACTTTCCATCGTTAACAAAATGCGCCCATATTCCATGCGTTGTACTGCCCCATAATTCTTCTTGTAACCATTCTTCTGGTTTGGCCTGTATACCACCACATCCAGTGGCATAAACAACCCCACTGGTACTGCAAATGTAAGATCTCAGGGCAATGAACTTCTTTCCATTAATCAAAGTATCTGAAATGTTGTTGACTATCACACACCTTGCACCTTCCACATCTAAAGGTGCCTACTGTGTTAGAACTAGATTCTATCCTACTTACCCTACTATTCAATAATTCCTTCAGGTTTTGAAATCTACTGTGAGAAAAAACAACCCTGCCCTTGAAAATGCTACCCACTTCCTCATCCTGCTGTGTGATAGGCCAAAACCTGTGCACTAATACCTTCAATATAGCTGAAAAAGGGGAAAATTTATTAACAAAAAAAATATCATCCTTGCCCACTTTATGATAATCTCCACGCCCATGATGTGTTGCAGGACTCCATACTCTCCGACCAGCAATTTGCTTTCGCACCTTTTCCTCAGCCCTATTTAACACCTGGCTAGAATACCCTCTCTTCGCCAACTTGCATCTAACAATGTTGAATTCCCCATCCAATGTGGTTCTGTTGCGCTTGAATTCTCCATTAGGGAGAAAATCAAGTAAATGTTCTGGATGCAGGCTGTCTGCACTCAAAAAGGTATTAGCCGCTGTTTCCTTATAAAATGGTTTAAAAGACACTAGCTTGTCTTTATCCACAAAAAACTCCAACTGTATCTTATGCCTATGAGTTTGGGAGGATACTGTGATGCCATACTGATTCTTATTTAGTTCCGTCATGAACTGTTCAAAAAGACTAATCCCCCTCTACATATAAAAAACAAATCAATATAGCGTTTGAAAACTATAACATTTTCAAAAAATATATGCATTCCTATAAACACAGCTCTCCCCATAAAAAGTATGGCATAAGATGGGGCAAAGGATGCCCCCATAGCAGTCCCTGTTCTCTGTAGAAAAAACTGTCTTCAAAACTAAATACATTGTGTGTCAGTGCAAATTCCAACAGCTGTAAAATATAACTTGTTCTGGGACCTTCCCCCAACAGTCTGGCTACTGCTTCCAGACCCCATCAATGAGAAATATTGGTATACAAGGACTTAACATCAACAGTTGCCCAGAAAAAATCCTCTTGCCACTCAGTACCTCCCAAAGTGTCTGTGAGCTGTTTAAAATTTCTAATGTGTGAAGGGACTCACTTCAAATGTTCTTTCAACTGTGCAGCCAGGAAAATACCAATACGCTGCAGATATCCCCCCATCATTGACACTATGGGTCTCCCAGGGGGATGTGTTATGTCCTTGTGTACCTTAGGAATGGCATACAACGTAGCCATTCTAGGATAGTTTACATGTAACGTTTTGACATCAGTGGTGGAAAAAAATCCCAGTCTCTCTCCTTTTTCAATTAATTCCAGCGACAAGTCATTATATGAATCCAGAACATTTGACTGCACCTGTTCATAAACACCAACTTCCTGCAACAATTCCTTCACCATGTTGTTATATTTCACTCTAGACATTGTTACCCAGTTACCCCCTTATCTGCCTGTGCAAAAACAATCTTTATTCAAGCTTCTTAACTGCCTTAACACAGTCTGTTCAAATTATGGGGCTTATAACTGTCATAAAACTTCTCATATTCAACTTGCAACTGTTTGTATAAACACCTTCTCAAAATTTATTATGGCCGAGACAGTTCTAGGCGGATAAAAAGTGCTAACATAGGGAACCATAGGAATGCTAAATTTTCCATAGCCAGTGCAATATGAAAAACCATCCCCAACACCATCCCTGTTACTTTCAAGCTCTTGTTCATAAGCAAAAATATCTACTAACTCATTTTCATGCAGTGACACATCCAGCAATGGTTCCTCATCATCATCAATGCTGCACCTTGCATTATCATTTGCATTTTCTGAATTTGTTTTAGAAAAAAGGCCTTTAAAATCTAGTTTGTGACAAAAAGCACACATTTCTAACATTATGTCTGCCAACGCTGGAAAATATGTTGGCACAAACTTCATTCCTTTCAAAAGGAAACTATACATGTTACCATCTAACTGCAAATCTGATAAATAACATCTCACTTTGACTCACTGAATGTGAACTATTTACATTGTTCAAGACATGCCTGTTATTATGCTCCTCATTACACGTGGCAACAACATTATTATTAATGTCAAGTCCAAAATGTCCAAAACTCTGACTTTCTTCATTTCTTCCTGTTCTGCCACCTCCAGTTGCGCTTGCTTTTCGACTGCTGTGGGCTCACTCTCTGACCACTGCTCTGCTCGCCCTGCTGGACGCCTCCTTCACTCATTTCCTCAAACAAAATGCTTGTCCCACTGTTGATGCTGCTGCTTCTTCTGTAGACGAAAAGGATGACTCTCGCAAACTCCGAAACCTCATAGCCGTATTTTTTAAGTTGGACCTGCTCTGCCTAGGCTTTCTCTGACACTGAAAGATGAGGTTGTTCCTATAATCACGATCATCTCTGTCCAGTTTACTGCATTTCCTTTCAAGTACTTCAGCCTCAGCTTTGCCCACTCTCACATGAATATCCTTCATTTTATTATTAAATACGGCAGTTACAGTTTCCCCCTTAAGCTCGTCCTGTAGCTCCAAAATTGAATTTCTTACTTGTTCATGCAGTCTATGGTTACATATGACAAGTACTTTAAGCCACCCTAAAGTACACTGTACAGAAATATTCTTCCACTCCCCAAATAAATCAGCTTCGGAAAATTCAGAAGCTGGAAGTTTGTCCACCCTTAAACCCCAAGGGGTTAAATTCAGGCTGATATATTTCTCCAGCAACTGGGTATCATAATATAAAGACACGTGTTTTACATGCAAACGTTCTACTCTCTCATACCTGGTTGACTGCTGGTCTCCCAGTCCATTACAAGACCACAAATCGGAAGCAGCCACCTTCTCATCCTTCTCAAAGAAAGGTAGTTACTGAACTGGACATGTCTCCACCAACCGATGCTCCAGTAACTGACATACTGTCAGAAAACTCCAAAAACACCACTCCACGAACCAAGTCACCAAAGACAAAAAAACACACTGAACAACTGGAGAAATGGTCACCATCCACTTTTACTGTGATCCTAGTACTTAGGCATCAAGCCTTCCATGAATAATCATGCACAAGAATGGTGTACTTTATATACCTTTCACTGCATTCATTATTCTATTCAATTATACAATAACTGATCAATTAATCAGTGAGTCAAGAAAATTAAAATCTAAAGTGCATCCTAAGCAATAAAGTGCTTCAAAACATAAAAAGTGCAACCCCTTACATTCCTATTGCATTTAACATTATAATGCAAGAAATTCATACAAAAGCACTTATGAATCTCTAGATTAACAAATACTTTACCCTGCAAAGATTGACCAATTAATCAGTAAATCAAGAAAATTTTAATCTAAAGTGCATCCTGAGCAATTAAGATGCTTCAGAAACATTTAAAGTGCATCAAAAAAACTTTTAAAAAGTTCATACAAAAGCACTTGTACATCTCTAAATTAACAAATACTAAAACATTTTGCCTTACAATGGTTGATCAATTAATCAGTAATTAAAAAAAAAATAGATAAATCTAAAGTGCGTCAAAAAAACTTTTGAAATGCAACCCCTTACATTCCTGTTGCATTTAACTAAATAATTTAAGAAGTTCATGCCAATGCACCTAGATTAACAAATGCTTAAATATTTTACCCTATACATGTAAATCTTTGTCTTTGGTGAGTTGGTTCATGGAGTGGTGTTTTTGGACTGTATGCATTATACCAATACCACACGGAGTCTATGACTGTCCACAATTTGCAGTCCTCCACAAAACTGGACAGAGAAAGGATGTACAAGTTGGCTTTTATGTCTGAGACTTACACTAAACATATTTATCTATCACATATGTAATCCAGTTCTCTACCCATTTGGTGACATAAGTGTTCATTGCCACTTGAGACAGTTTCTCTGTAATACCTGCATTCGAAATTGTGTCAAATGCCTTGGCCAGGTCAGGTTACAGAGGATGATAGTGTTGTTATCATGCATACCCTTGGTAACCTTCTTGAAGACACTGAACAGATTTAACAGACATGCTATAGCCTTAACAAATCAAATGTGGCTTTGGTACACAGTTGGGATACATTACCAGTGTCCTTTTAGAGAAGGCCCATGACGACTCCTTGGCCACCCTCACAGATGAGGAGAATCAGGACGGGTCTATAACTCCATGCATCAGGTGAGGACCCCCCTTCAGAATGATGCATGTTGCAGTACAACCCTCTATTGGGAACATACACTCTCTGGAGGTTTAGTTGTTGAAGTACGGATCAAACTGTGTCTGGTAGGTCAGGTTTCAAGTCATGTTACAGGCAGCCTGTGATGTTGTCAGGGCCCACTGCTTCTGTTTTATTAGCCATAGAGACTGCTCTGATGTGCTGTGCTGCTGAGAATAAAAACTGAGTAATGTTTCCATGTATACTTTGGCTGACGCCAGTGGCGACAGGGGGGTGATGTGCACATGCACATTTCATATATACTGGAATAAATGCTTTGTGAAAAAACTTGCAAATACAACCTTGGTCATTCATCATATTCCACACCCTATTGCAATGCACGGTCATACAACTGTACCAATGTCACACACTTACATCACTTATACAACATATGGCTATACGTGTTTCATGGGCAAGCCGAGTTTGAGCAGACTAATGTCATATCAGGACACATTACATATCAGTTATTCGTGGCTCATGCAGAACATTTCCTGATGCAAATGCCAATAGTCACACAACGGTGCTGCTGGCCACCTCAATAATCCTTGTGTGTAGCAACACAACTGCACATACAATGAATTCCACAAGGCTGGATTACATCAAAACATGTGATGCGCAGTGTAGCGACATTTGTATGAGACAAGACTTATGTGACCATGTAATCCATATGAATTAATACTGATGTCTGTCACACAGCATTTAATGATGGTATGTAGACACATGCACACCTGTACCATACTGCAAGTGTCACTGTGATAGTGGAATATGAGGTCTGTATAAGGCTGATCTGCTCCGCTACAATGAAACATCCTAAAACACCAAAAATAATCATAGACGTGCATCATACCATGTCAACAGTTCTCAGGAGGTATATTACTACAGCTGTTATAGAAGGAGCAAGTACTGTAATGGCAGCAACTGCCATCAGTACATCAGCTCACATCACAAACTGTAAGATCCTCTTGCAGTCATACTGTACATTCACATGTCAATATAGCACGCCAAGGACTGCAACACTGACCTGTCAACTGTTTACAGGGTCATAGGACATTAGTAGGCTAATGGCCAATATCAAATGACATCCTAGCCACATTACTATACCATGAAAAAAAAAAAGGGATTCCCTATATTTATATGATAAAATATAGTAGGACAATTGTGCATATGTTTACTTGTTGGTTTGCATTACATCCTACCACTGTCCATATGGGACATGTGCACCACACCATAACAGAATTAGCAATCACACATGCAGTGGTCTGGAGATGGCTTGCAGAGGCTCATGTAAGGACTCTGCTTCATGATTTGTGTATGCATATTTGATATAAGGACATCCTGCACTCCTCTGCAGGAAGGATATCGTGTGGCCAGAGGAAAAAGGAGGATGGTGGATGCATGGTGCTATGTGAAAGGTTCCCCGACTGGTACTGAAATGAAGAACGATTCCAAAACATCATACAATAACCATAATGTACCACACACACACACACACACACACACACACACACACACACACACACACACACACACAGGGTCTAATTTGAATCTTACACCTGTGTAGGTAGAGAATACAAATGCCATGTAATGTCACAGAAGCAACACCACATTTGTCTGAGTGTAACACTGTCACATTGCACTTTATGGAACATCATTATATGCGGAGGAGAACATGTTGGGGGAGTGTATGACACTGATGTGAAGTCACATCCCTGTATAAAATTGTCTCAAAAGTGATAGGTGTATGTACAGACATGCAAGTTGCCTGTTGGCAGATTAGAACCTCTACTTTGTAGGTAAAGTAGTTTGCAAACACACTAGTTAATGTTACTGCCACAACACAGGTTTGTTTTGAATACTGTCAGAGTGCAAGTTATACAGGATGACGCCATCATTGTATGCTACAACAAGATGTTTAGAGTTGGGTTTGACATAATTGTGGACTCGCACATCACTCTAAAATTATCTCCAACGTGATTGTTGACTGCACACACAGTTGAATGTAGTGAGAACAAAACCCCTACTTAAGTATTTCCAAAGCACAGTTTTGTTGTTTGTCTTTCGGCTTTTTCCCGGTAAGAGGTCGCCACAGCGGAACTCCGGTCCGCTAATGACTGGCAGTAGATTTTTACTAAACGCCGAGGTGCCAGCTCGACGCCCAACCTTCAAAGAAGACACACCCATTTATGCACGCATGTCTTTCGAACGCTACCCAACCGCTGGGAGGACATGCAGACTCCACACAGAAGGCACTCCCAAGCCAAGCCTAGAATCGAACGGGAGAACCTCTTGCTGTGAGGTAACAATGCTACCACTGTACCACCGCGGCTTAAGTATTTCCAAAGCACAGTACTTAACACAAATGCCACAGCACAAGTCTGGTTTTAGAGTGTTGGACAACATTTTATAAGTGATGATATTAGCAGTTTCCTGTGAGAAGAGAATGCTAATAGCAGTATCCCACATGCAGATGTAAAATGGTCTCTGGAATGTCAACCAACTGAATGGACACACACACACACACACACACACACACACACACACACACCAGCTGACTGGAGTAAGATTAGAACCCCTACTTAACCAAGTACACTGACTAGAGAATTCAGTATTTAATGACAGCACCATGGTATATGTCCGAATTTTACAATGTTACAAGACAATTTATAGTGGATGATATCATCACTTTATGTTTGAGAGAAGATGCTGGAAGGCCGGAATTAAACAGATGTTCTGTCCTTTACAGCTGTCAAAATATTTGTACTCCATGGGATTGTACTCAGAACTGTAGGATGCATAGTTACACTCTTCTGAACAGACTCAGACACCCACACACACACGTACGCAAATTGACCACAGTTAGATTCAAACCCCTACCTGAGTACACTAGCTACAGAAATCAGTACTTAAAGCAAGTGCCACATCACAAGTCTTAGTTTCACAATGCTGTAAGACAATTTATATAGTGGAAGATGTCATCAATGAATGTTTGACAGAAGATGTCTGGAGGCCTGTATGAAATGGATGGGTAACCATGTACGACTGTCAAGATATTAAAGTTCTGCATGTTACCAGATTTATGAGTGTGCAAAGGGTAATATTTGCTGTTATGTTTCCAGTCTGCAAGTATACTTTAAGAGACAGTTTTACAAACTATATGCAAACAGCTGTCCACATTACATGTATTAGACAATCTGAATGTGTATTAGCAGTATAAAGATAGCACAGCATGTAACAAAGCATTTTTTATTTTATTTCTGTAGTGTAGTTAATATATTTTGGAACACGTACTGACAGACCCAGTTTCAAAAGCATGGGTGCAGGTAACATAGGACTACAGTGTAAATGTGTGTGTAGTTATTAAACAGTGCCTTCCCTTTATAGGTTCATAGGTTGGTACTAGGCTATCGGCCCTAGCGCCTATACAAGCCTAGCCATAACAATTCTCTGGCTATTTCATCCCACTGTATTTACTTCCCTGGACCCCTGTCTAGCAGGGCGATTGACGTGATCCCCGGGGTGAATTTCTTATCTCCCATCCAATCATTAAGGTTCCTTTTGAAGAGGGCCAAAGTGGCGTTCTGCTTGACATGTATGGGCAGTCTATTCCAGAGTCTGGGGAGTCTCTGGGTCAGGAACCTATCCCTCCAGCATGTTTTGTTCATTGTGATGGCAAGGTTTAGATCCCTGGAGCATGTGGCTCTGAGGGATTGGGATTTCTTTAAGTGTAGCATGTCCAACAGCTCTGGCTTTGTATGTTAAGCAGAGATCACCTCTGAGAAGACGATATGCGACAGAGTATAAGCGGAGTTTTTTTTTTAGACGGTCAAAATAGGGCATCTGCTTTAGGCCTGTGATTCTTTTAGTGAGGTATTTCTGTGGCCTTTCCAGTTGTTGCAGATGTCCTGAGAGGTACATACCAAACTGGGCATTGCATTCTACAATGGGTCTAATGAGGGATGAGTACAGTGGTACAATGACCTCCTTTATTCTGGATGAAAAGCCCTTAGTGATGAGCTGTGACATAGAAGGATTTCCTGACTGTGTTTTTACATGGAGTTTAATGGGATGAAGACTTTAAGTATGCAGTAAACATAAGTAATACATGCTAATCAGCACTTTCCATAGTGCACCACTTAGCAGCTGGTTTGCAAGATTGATTACAAAGTGCCTGCGCACATGAAATACACATTTATACTGCTGTCCCCATTTGTGCGTAAATAAGCAAAGAGCAAAAGTCAACCTCTGCTTCACTGATAAAATTATGAGAGTTCTATTGGTTTTCTGCCCTCCGTGCAAACGCGAAGCAGTCAACACTTTAGACCGTACTAAATGTAAGAAAAACAGCTGCTACTTAGCTGACTCTGTGGCAGCATGTTTAAGTGCATGAAGATGCTTGTTTTGAGCACAGAGGATACTGGGTTCGAATCTAGGTGCATCTCATACTTTTAAATATGTATTTAGAATGCAATGAAATGAGAAGTTATGTACCTACCATAACGTTCCATGTTAGTTGTCTTCTCTCGCCTTCTTTCTTGCTTGATGGGTTCGGAGCCGATCCTCGGCTCCGACTCGGCACTTTGCTAAGCTCGAGAGTCACTTTTACCAGCTCGAGGCAGCCCCATATCCCATGATGCAAGGCAATAAGTACCCAGATCTCATTTGTTGTCTATAGGCAATAACACCTAGCATAAAAAACTTCCCAAAGGGAAGAAAGAAAGGCAGAAAAAAAGCCTGAAGGATGGGTTAGGAAGACCAGAACTGTATGGTCTTAAGAAGCATTCTTCCATGTAGGGAGAAAAAAAGGATATGTCCAGGCCAGGGGGAAGGAGGGAGGGTCGCAAGAAAGAAGGCGAGAGAAGACAACTAACATGGAATGTTATGGTAGGTACATAACTTCTCAATGTTAAGTTGTCAATCTCGCCTTCATTCTTGCTTGATGGGACCGCGTCCCTAGCACCTCTATCCTGGGTGGCTCAATGGAACAGAGTCTTGAGAACTGTAGAGCCAAAACTGGCTCTATCCCTGGAGGCCAAATCCAATTTGTAATGAGAAACAAAGGTATGAGGAGTGGCCCAAGTGGCTGCTGCACAAATAGTGTCTAATGGAAGGCTATGGAAGTGGCTAAGCTTCTGGTTGAATACGCTTTAGGTTTCGAGCACAGCTGTTTTCCCCTGAGCTGATAGATTTCAGAGATGACAGAAGAAAGCCATCTAGATAAGGTCACTTTTGAGACAGGAAGGCCTTTTTTGTTATCAGCATAAGAAATAAAGAGCTGATCGCATTTCCTGAATTGTTTTGTTCTGTCCAAATAATATCTGAGTTGGCGGTGAACATCAAGATAATGTAATTTTTGTTCCGATCTGTTTGAGTAATTTGGGAAAAATACAGGAAGGTCAATAGACTGATTCAAATTACTCTTTGAGGCGATCTTAGGCAAAAAGGTCGGATTAGTTCTCAAGGATACCCTGTCTTTGTGGAAGACCAAATAAGGGGGACGAACAGAGAGAGCATGAAGTTCAGACACTCTCCTAGCCGAGGTAATAGCAACCAGGAAGAGTGTTTTCCATGAAAGAAATTTCAGGGAACATGAAACAGCTGGCTCAAGGGAGGAAGAATCAAGGATGTCAGCACTAAATTTAGGTCCCATTGAGGAGGAGGACTCCTGACTGGAGGTTTCAGGAGAAAGATTCCTTTTAAGAAGGCTCTACAAAGCCTGTGGGACATAATGTTGTGATCTGCGAACCCGACATGAAAGTTCAAGATAGCAGCCAACTGAACTTTGACCGTGGAAGAAGAAGAGCCCGCGTGAAAGATTTCAGCTAAGAAATCCAAAACTGCTTGAACTGGAGCAGTAAAAGGATCAATATTTTTAGCTTTTGCCCAACAAGAAAAGCGTTTCCATTTGATGGTATAAATCCTTCTAGTAGAGGATTTTAGGGAAGCCACTATGATATCCCTAACGGGATTAGAGATCATAGGAAGCCTGGCTAAGGAAGGAAGTGGAGCAACCATGCTGTGAGGTTGAGAGAAGGGATAGACCGGTGCAGCTGACCCGATTGGTGAATCAGAAGGTCTGGTACTGGGTCCAGATGCCACGGCTGCACCAAAAGGTGACGATGGAGGAACGGAAACCAAATTTGTCGAGGCCAATAGGGAGCAATCAGAATCATTTTGGCTCTCAAAACGGTGGCTTTCTGGAGAACTTGTGGAATCAGTGGAAAGGGAGGAAAGGCATAAAGAAGTCCCTGGGGCCAATCCTGGGTTAGAGTGTCTCTGGGGGGATGGCCTGGCAGTGGGAAGAGAGAAAAGAAGTCTGGGCATTTGCTGTTTTGGGGAGTAGCAAAAAGATCGCAACATGGGCGGCCCCATTCTAGAAAAATCTCCTCCACTATAGATTGTTTGAGAGACCACTCATGAGGCATGAGAATAGCTCTGCTCAATTTGTCCGCTAGAATGTTGGTTTTCCCAGGGATATGCGTTGCTACCAGAAACCGATGAGAGGAGATCGCCCATTGCCAAAGTCTGAGAGCTTCTCGACACAAGAGGTAGGACTTGGTTCCGCCTGTTTGTTGATATACCATACTACAGACATGTTGTCTGTGTGAACTGCAATTGTTCCCAAGGGAAGAAAGTTGTTGAGGGCTTGCAACGTTAAAAGCACTGCTCTCATCTCTAGGACATTTATGTGCAGGTGGTATTCGAACGGTTGCCACGTCCCATGAACCATCCTGCCCTGATAATGACCCCCCCACCCGATCAGGGAGGCGTCCGTAGTGACAGTGGCTACCGGGGATAAAGGGTCTGCCTTGGTGACTCTGGGGAGAAGTAATCCACCATGAAAGATGATTCTTGCAGATTTGTGTCACCAGGATTTGATGATGCATTGGAAGTTGTTGGTACGACCACTGAGTGAACAACATCCACTGAAGCAGACGCATGTAGAAGCGGGCCAGGGGAAGAAGGGTAATGGCCGCAGCCATGAGGCCCAACACCTTCAGAACCATTCTGGCTTGCACCTTTTTGCTGGCAAGGATGAACCTCACGTGACTTTGTATATCTGAGATTCTTTGGTCTGTGAGGGTTGCTGACATCCGAACAGTGTTTAAGTTTCAGCCTATGAAGGTAATAGACTGGCAGGGCAATAAGGAGGATTTTTCGTAGTTGATCGAAATTCCCAATTGAGTGCAGAGATTTAGTGTGTAATCCCTGGCTTGAAGAAGTTGATGCCTGGTGGTGGCTGAAAGGAGCCAGTCGTCGAGATACGGAAACACCTGGAATCCTTGACGTCTCAGGTGAGCCGTGACCACTGCCATACATTTGGTGAACACTCTGGGGGCTGTAGTGAGACCAAAGGGCAGGGCTCTGAATTGAAAATGACTGGACCCCAGCCGAAAGCGGAGAAACCTTCTGGAGCATCTGTGAATTTTTATGTGATAGTACGCGTCCTGAAGGTCTATTGAGCACATCCAGTTGTCCTTCTCTAGGAAGGTTAAAATTGACTGAAGTGTGACCATTCGAAATCTTGTCTTTCTCACAGACTTGTTGAGTCTGCTGAGATCCAATATTGGTCTCCAGTCTCCCGCCTTTTGGGGACCAAAAAGAATCTTGAGTAGATTCCGGCTCTGAATGGTCTGTTGTAACTGGCTGAATGGCTCTTTTTGTAGAAGCTTTAATACTTCTAACTCTGCAATTTTTAGACCGGTGGTACATCTGGAAGGGAATTGTGAGAGAAGGACTTTCCTCGAAAGGAATTTTGTAACTCGGATATAATCGACTGTACCCATCTGTCTTGAGTGAGGGAACGCCAGGCTTCTGGGTACAGCGATAGTCTTCCCCCGGCTGCCTCCAAGGATGGACAGTCGGGCAACATCTCAGGGATGCTGGAAGGGCTTGTCAGAGAGAGGCTCTCTGCTTCCCTGGTTCTGTGGACCCCTCTGCCTCTAGAGCTGCGTCTGTTGTTATTACCCCTCTGCCTGTAGGTAAACTGACCACGTGTATCCGGCGTGACTCCTTGGGATTTGCGGAACCACATCTTTCTACCCTTCTGTCCTTTGGGGTAAGGCCTAGAAGGGGTGGAAAAACAGACCCCTACGGCAGAAAGAGTCTTGCCATCCTGTTCACACCTGGTCAATGTATCCTTCACTTGAGGGCCAAACAAAGCTGACCCATCAAAGGGAGAGTTTGTGAAGGACACCTTAAAGGGATCTGCAAAATTACAGAGCCGCATCCAGGATTGACGTCTAAGAGCCACCCCTGTACCTGCGGCTCTACTCGCTCCATCTGCTGCATACGATATCAGTCGCATGGAGGAGTTAGCTATAGAATTAAGGATTCCTAGCTGAGAAGCAATTTTCTCTTGAGCCCCTGCAGCCGTAGGATCCTGTACTACTTCACCTAGTTCCTTAAGGATGTCCCTTTGGAGTCTGGTGAAGTGACATAAGTAGTTCAGCGAGCGCATAGCAAAGGTCGCTGAAGAGAACATCCGCTTACCATACCTATCCATGGTCCTAGAATCCTTGTTAGGAGGATGGACTGGTACAGAAGGATCTGCAAGTTCCTTCTTAGTGGCAGCCGCCACCACCATGGCATCAACAGGGACACCTTTCGTAAGGAATTGCT
The DNA here is from genome assembly GCF_019279795.1 of Protopterus annectens. Classification (NCBI taxonomy): domain Eukaryota; kingdom Metazoa; phylum Chordata; order Ceratodontiformes; family Protopteridae; genus Protopterus; species Protopterus annectens. The sequence continues at coordinate 20,380,079 of NC_056745.1, forward strand.
TTTCAAGGGGCAGTAATAAATTTAGATGGCCTCCTAGGAACTGGCTCTACAGAGTCAGGAGCAGCCCAAGCCTTTCGAGCAATAACCTCCATAAGGGGTCGAAGGCGGAGACACCCAGGAGGTGGAGGGCCGAGATCCAAACGCCTCTAGGTATACCGACTCATCCTCAGAGGGATTTGTGGAGGGCCAGTTTCCTCTGTTTTAGGAGTTCTAGGATGTCTGAAAAGGAGACATCCTCAGAGGGGATCTTGGGGATCCTCCGACTCTTCTAAGTCGGTATCTGAAGTGATAGACTCAGGGGAGTCTAGGTGTTTCCTCTTACAAGTCCTCTTGCTGAGGGTCTCCTGACTGATCAGGAGAATCCTCGGAAGAGGGGTTATTCCCAGTGGGGAAACCTGAGGCGGTGGATCTCTGGGTCCGGGAGCAAGAGAGATGGAAGAGATATCGACAGGCACTGTAGAGGGAGGAGCTAAAGGAATGGACTGCTGGCTGAGCCCAGTGGCCAGCACACTCATCACCTCAAGGCCCCTCCCAGGAGGTCCGAGAACCCGCTCAAGAAACCGGGACTCCAGGGCCCGCTGAAAGGGAAGGCTCCGAGGCAGATGTCGGAGCCGAGCTCACCAAGGCCGAGGCTCCAAGGGGAAGAGCGGGGTCGGACAAGGGTCCGATGCCACTCACCCCCTCTGAGGAGACCAGGGAAGACCGACCACTGAATCCCTCCAAGGAAGGTCTCGAAGAGGAGATAAGAGTAGATGCAAAGGGTGCAGAAGGGGGTGGTATCCGCCCCTCAGCCATAGCAGTAACCATCCCCGAAGACTCCAGCTCCAAACTCTGAGGTAGAGTTGAAGGAGGAACTTGAAGAGGGTGTGGACTAATAGTCGTCTGTTGAGACGGACTATGCAGCATCTGGGCAAGTGCCTGTGATTTCAATAATCTACTTACCACCCTCTCTAAATCATGGTCAGAAAGCCTGGACGACCTAGATGATCGGCTCCGATGGCTCCGCTCCGAGAGGAGAGGTGAGGCCGGAGCCGAGAGTATCGGTTCCAAGGAAGGGGACCTGGACCTCTTCCTCGGCGAACCATCGGAGCCAAGAAACCACAGATCCAGACGGAGCCGAGGACTTTCGGCTCTGAATGAAAGTTCGATGCATCGCTCCAGCAGCCGGAGCTACAGACGCACAGTAACGGTGTCGGAGCCGGTCGGCTCGAACTTGTTCTGGGACCTTCCCCCAATAGTCTGGCTACTGCTTCCAGACCCCATCAATGAGAAATATTGGTATACAAGGACTTAAGATCAACAGTTGCCCAGAAAAAATCCTCTTGCCACTCAGTACCTCCCAAAGTGTCTGTGAGCGGTTTAAAATTTCTAATGTGTGAAGGGACTCACTTCAAATTTTCTTTCAACTGTGCAGCCAGGAAAATACCAATATGCTGCAGATATCCCCCCACCATTGACACTATGGGTCTCCCAGGGGGATGTGTTATGTCCTTGTGTACCTTAGGAATGGCATAAAATGTAGCCATTCTAGGATAGTTTACATATTTTGACATCAGTGGTGGAAAAAAATCCCAGTCTCTCTCCTTTTTCAATTAATTCCAGCGACAAGTCATTATATGAATCCAGAACATTTGACTGCACCTGTTCATAAACACCAACTTCCTGCAACAATTCCTTCACCATGTTGTTATATTTCACTCTAGACATTGTTACCCAGTTACCCCCTTATCTGCCTGTGCAAAAACAATCTTTATTCAAGCTTCTTAACTGCCTTAACACAGTCTGTTCAAATTATGGGGCTTATAACTGTCATAAAACTTCTCATATTCAACTTGCAACTGTTTGTATAACACCTTCTCAAAATTTATTATGGCCGAGACAGTTCTAGGTGGATAAAAAGTGCTAACATAAGGAACCATAGGAATACTACATTTTCCATAGCCAGTGCAATATGAAAAACCATCCCTGTTACTTTCAAGCTCTTGTTCATAAGCAAAAATATCTACTAACTCATTTTCATGCAGTGACACATCCAGCAATGGTTCCTCATCCTCATCAATGCTGCACCTTGCATTACCATTTGCATTTTCTGAATTTGTTTTAGAAAAAAGGCCTTTAAAATCTAGTTCGTGACAAAAAGCACACATTTCTAACATTATGTCTGCCAACGCTGGAAAATATGTTGGCACAAACTTCATTCCTTTCAAAAGGAAACTATACATGTTACCATCTAACTGCAAATCTGATAAATAACATTTCACTTTGACTCACTGAATGTGAGCTATTTACATTGTTCAAGACATGCCTGTTATTATGCTCCTCATTACACGTGGCAACAACATTATTATTAATGTCAAGTCCAAAATGTCCAAATCTCTGACTTTCTTAATTTCTTCCTGTTCTGCCACCTCCAGTTGCGCTTGCTTTTCGACTGCTGTGGGCTCACTCTCTGACCACTGCTCTGCTCGCCCTGCTGGATGCCTCCTTCACTCATTTCCTCAAACAAAACGCTTGTCCCACTGTTGATGCTGCTGCTTGCTTCTGTAGATGAAAAGGATGACTCTCGCAAACTCCGAAACCTCATAGCCGTATTTTTTAAGGTGGACCTGCTCTGCCTAGGCTTTCTCTGCCACTGAAAGATGAGGTTGTTCCTATAATCACGATCATCTCTGTCCAGTTTACTGCATTTCCTTTCAAGTACTTCAGCCTCAGCTTTGCCCACTCTCACGTGAATATCCTTCATTTTATTATTAAATACGGCAGTTACAGTTTCCCCCTTAAGCTCGTCCTGTAGCTCCAAAATTGAATTTCGTACTTGTTCATGCAGTCCAGTTTACTGCATTTCCTTTCAAGTACTTCAGCCTCAGCTTTGCCCACTCTCACGTGAATATCCTTCATTTTATTATTAAATACGGCAGTTACAGTTTCCCCCTTAAGCTCGTCCTGTAGCTCCAAAATTGAATTTCTTACTTGTTCATGCAGTCTATTGTTACATATGACAAGTACTTTAAGCCACCCTAAAGTACACTGTACAGAAATATTCTTCCACTCCCCAAATAAATCAGCTTAGGAAAATTCAGAAGCTGGAAGTTTGTCCACTTTAAAACCCCAAAGGTTAAATTCAGGCTGACATATTTCTCCAGCAACTGGGTATCATAATATAAAGACACGTCTTTTACATGCAAACGTTCTACTCTCTCATACCTGGTTGACTGCTGGTCTCCCAGTCCATTACAAGACCACAAATCGGAAGCAGCCACCTTCTCATCCTTTTCTCTCCACATTTCTGTACAGGAAAGAAAGAAGTTACTGAACTGGACATGGAATTGGACATGTCTCCACCAACCGATGCTCCAGTAACTGACATACTGTCAGAAAACTCCAAAAACACCACTCCACGAACCAAGTCACCAAAGACAAAAAAAAAACACTGAACAACTGGAGAAATGGTCACCATCCACTTTTACTGTGATCCTAGTACTTAGGCATCAAGCCTTCCATGAATAATCATGCACAAGAATGGTGTACTTTATATACCTTTCACTGCATTCATTATTCTATTCAATTATACAATAACTGATCAATTAATCAAGTGCATCCTAAGCAATAAAGTGCTTCAAAAAATAAAAAAGTGCAACCCCTTACATTCCTATTGCATTTAACATTATAATGCAAGAAATTCATACAAAAACACTTATGAATCTCTAGATTAACAAATACTTTGCCCTGCAAAGATTGACCAATTAATCAGTAAATCAAGAAAAATTTAATCTAAAAGTGCATCCTGAGCGATTAAGATGCTTCAGAAACATTTAAAGTGCATCAAAAAACTTTTAAAAAGTTCATACAAAAGCACTTGTACATCTCTAAATTAACAAATACTAAAACATTTTGCCTTACAATGGTGATCAATTAATCAGTAATTAAAAAAAAAATAGATAAATCTAAAGTGCATCAAAAAAACTTTTGAAATGCAACCCCTTACATTCCTGTTGCATTTAACTAAATAATTTAAGAAGTTCATGCCAATGCACCTAGATTAACAAATGCTTAAATATTTTACCCTATACATGTAAATCTTTGTCTTTGGTGAGTTGGTTCGTGGAGTGGTGTTTTTGGACTGTATGCATTATACCAATACCACACGGAGTCTATGACTGTCCACAATTTGCAGTCCTCCACAAAACTGGACAGAGAAAGGATGTACAAGTTGGCTTTTATGTCGGAGACTTACACTAAACATATTTATCTATCACATATGTAATCCAGTTCTCTACCCATTTGGTGACATAAGTGTTCATTGCCACTTGAGACAGTTTCTCTGTAATACCTGCTTTCGAAATTGTGTCAAATGCCTTGGCCAGGTCAGGTTACAGAGGATGATAGTGTTATCATGCATGCCCTTGGTAACCTTCTTGAAGACACTGAACAGATGTAACAGACATGTTATAGCCTTAATAAATCAAATGTGGCTTTGGTATACAGTTGGGATATTACCTGTGTCCTTTTAGAGAAGGCCCATGACGACTCCTTGGCCTACCTCACAGATGAGGAGAATCAGGATGGGTCTATAACTCCATGCATCAGGTGATGTCCCCCACCCCCGTCAGAAGGATGCATGTTACAGTACAATCCTCTATGGGAACATACACTGTCTGGAGGTTTTGTTGAAGTACGGATCAAACTGTGTCTGGTAGGTCAGGTTTCAAGTCATGTTACAGGCAGCCTGTGATGTTGTCAGGGCCCACTGCTTCTGTTTTATTAGCCATAGAGACTGCTCTGATGTGCTGTGCTGCTGAGAATAAAAACTGAGTAATGTTTCCATGTATACTCTGGCTGATGGCCAGTGGCGACAGGGGGGTGATGTGCATATGCACATTTCACATGTATTGGAATAAATGCTTTGTGAAAAAACTTGCAAATACAACCTTGGTCATTCATCACATTCCACACACTGTTGCTATGCACGGTCATACAACTGTACCAATGTCACATACTTACATCACTTGCACAACATATGGCTATACGTGTTTCATGGGCAAGCTGTGTTTGAGCAGACTGATGTCATATCAGGACACATTACATATCAGTTATTTGTGGCTCATGCAGAACATTTCCTGATGCAAATGCCAATAGTCACACAACGGTGCTGCTGGCCACCTCAATAATCCTTGTGTGTAGCAACACAACTGCACATACAATGAATTCCACAAGGCTGGATTACATCAAAACATCTGATGCGCAGTGTAGCGACATTTGTATGAGACAAGACTTATGTGACCACGTAATCAATATGCATTAATACTGATGTCTGTCACACAACATTTAATGATGGTAAGTAGACACATGCACACTTGTACCATACTGCAAGGGTCACTGTGATAGTGGAATATGGGGTCTGTATAAGGTTGATCTGCTCTGCTACAATGAAACATCCTAAAACACCAAAAATAATCATAGAAGTGCATCATATCATGTCAACAGTTCTCAGGAGGTATATTACTACAGATGTTATAGACGAAGCATGTACTGCAATGGCAGCAACTGCCATCAGTACATCAGCTCACATCACAAACTGTAAGATCCTCTTGCAGTCATACTGTACATTCACACGTCAAGGACTGCAACACTGACATGTCAACTGTTTACAGGGTCATAGGACATTATTAGGCTAATGGCCAACATCAAATGACATCCTAGCCACATTATTATACCATAAAAAAAGGATTCCCTATATCTATATGATAGAAGATAGTAGGACAATTGTACGTATGTGTATATTTGTTAGTTTGCATTACATCCTACCACTGTCCATATGGGACATGTGCACCACACCATAACAGAATTAGCAATCACACATGCAGTGGTCTGGAGATGGCTTGCAGAGGCTCATGTAAGGACTCTGCTTCATGATTTGTGTATGCATATTTGACATAAGGACATCCTGCACTCCTCTGCAGGAAGGATATCGTGTGGCCAGAGGAAAAAGGAGGATGGTGGATGCATGGTGCTATGTGAAAGGTTCCCCGATTGGTACTGAAATGAAGAACGATTCCAAAGATCATACAATGACCATAATGTACCACACACACACACAGGGTCTAATTTGAATCTTACACCTGTGTAGGTAGAGAATACAAATGCCATGTAATGTCACAGTAGCAACACCACATTTGTCTGAGTGTAACACTGTCACATTGCACTTTATGGAGTACGACAGTATCATTGTATGCTGAGGAGAACATGTTGGGGGAGTGTATGGCATTGATGTGAAGTCACATCCCTGTATAAAATTGTCTCAAAAGTGATAGGTGTATGTACAGACATGCAAGTTGCCTGCTGTCAGATTAGAACCTCTACATGTGTAGGTAAAGTAGTTTGCAAACACACTAGTTAATGTTACTGCCACAACACAAGTTTGTCTTGAATACTGTCAGAGTGCAAGTTATACAGGATGACATCATCATTGTATGCTACAATGAGATGTTTGGAGTTGGGTTTGACATAATTGTGGACTCTCATATCACTCTAAAATTATCTCTAAAGTGACTGTTGACTGCACACACAGTTGAATGTAGTGAGAACAGAACCCCTACTTAAGTATTTCCAAAGCACAGTTTTGTTGTTTGTCTTTCGGCTTTTTCCCGGTAAGAGGTCGCCACAGCAGAACTCCGGTCCGCTAATGATTGGCAGTAGATTTTTACTAAACGCCGAGGTGCCAGCTCGACGCCCAACCTTCAAAGAAGGCACGCCCATTTATGCACGCATGTCTTTCGAACGCTACCCAACCGCTGGGAGGACATGCAGACTCCACACAGAAGGCACTCCCAAACCAAGCCTAGAATCGAACGGGAGAACCTCTTGCTGTGAGGTAACAATGCTACCACTGTACCACCGCGGCTTAAGTATTCCCAAAGCACAGTACTCAACACAAATGCCACAGCACAAGTCTGGCTTTTAGAGTGTTGGACAACATTTTATAAGTGATGACATTAGCAGTTTCCTGTGAGAAGAGAATGCTAATAGCAGTATCCCACATGCAGATGTAAAATGGTCTCTGGAATGTCAACCAACTGAATGGACACACACACACACACACCAGCTGTCTTCAGTAAGATTAGAACCCCTACTTAACCAAGTACACTGACTAGAGAACTCAGTATTTAATGACAGCGGCATGGTACATGTCCGAATTTTACAATGTTGCAAGACAATTTACAGTGGATGACATCACTTTATGTTTGAGAGAAGATGCTGGGAGGCCTGAATTAAACAGATGTTCCGTCCTTTACAGCTGTCAAAATATTTGTACTCCATGGGATTGTACTCAGAACTGTAGGATACACAGTTACACTCTTCTGAACAGACTCAGACACCCACACACACATGTACGCAAATTGACCACAGTGAGATTCAAACCCCTACCTAACAGAGTACACTAGCTACAGAACTCAGTACTTAAAGCAAGTGCCACATCACAAGTCTTAGTTTCACAATGCTGTCAGACAATTTATAGTGGATGACGTCATCAATGAATGTTTGACAGAAGATGTTGGGAGGCCTGTATGAAATGGATGGGTAACCATGTACGACTGTCAAGATATTAAAGTTCTGCATGTTACCAGATAGGAGTGTGCAAAGGGTAATATTTGCTGTTATGTTTCCAGTGTGCAGGTATACTTTAAGAGACAGTTTTACAAACTATATGCAAACAGCTGTCCACATTACATGTATTAGACAATCTGAATGTGTATTAGCAGTATAAAGATAGCACAGCATGTAACAAAGCATTTTTTATTTTATTTCTGTAGTGTAGTTAATATATTTTGAAACACGTACTGACAGACCAAGTTTCAAAGGCATGGGTGCAGGTAACATATGACTACAGTGTAAATATGTGTGTTGTTATTAAACAGTGCCTCCCCTTTATAGGTTCATAGGTTGGTACTAGGCTATCGGCCCTAGGGCCTATACAAGCCTAGCCATAACAATTCTCTGGCTATTTCTTCCCACTGTATTTACTTCCCTGGACCCCTGTCTAGCAGGGCGATTGACGTGATCCCCGGGGTGAATTTCTTATCTCCCATCCAATCATTAAGGTTCCTTTTGAAGAGGGCCAAAGTGGCGTTCTGCTTGACATGTATGGGCAGTCTATTCCAGAGTCTGGGGAGTCTCTGGGTCAGGAACCTATCCCTCCAGCATGTTTTGTTCATTGTGATGACAAGGTTTAGATCCCTGGAGGATGTGGCTCTGAGGGGATTGGGATTGGGATTTTTTAAGTGTAGCATGTCCAACAGCTCTGGCTTTGTATGTTAAGCAGAGATCGCCTCTGAGAAGACAATATGCGACAGAGTATAGGCGGAGTTTTTTTTTTTAGACGGTCAAAATAGGGCATCTGCTTTAGGCCTGTGATTCTTTCAGTGAGGTATTTCTGTGGCCTTTCCAGTTGTTGCAGATGTCTTGAGAGGTACATACCAAACGGGGCGTTGCATTCTACAATGGGTCTAATGAGGGATGAGTACAGTGGGACAATGACCTCCTTTATTCTGGATGAAAAGCCCTTAGTGATGAGCTGTGACATAGAAGGATTTCCTGACTGTGTTTTTACATGGAGTTTAATGGGATGAAGACTTTAAGTATGCAGTAAACATAAGTAATACAAGCTAATCAGCACTTTCCATAGTGCACCACTTAGCAGCTGGTTTGCAAGATTGATTACAAAGTGCTTGCGCACATGAAATATACATTTATACTGCTGTCCCCATTTGCGAGTAAATAAGCAAAGAGCAAACGTCAACCTCTGCTTCACTGATAAAATTATGAGAGTTCTATTGGTTTTCTGCCCTCCGCGCAAACGCGAAGCAGTCAACACTTTAGACAGTACTAAATGTAAGAAAAACAGCTGCTACTTAGCTGACTCTGTGGCAGCATGTTTAAGTGCATGGAGATGCTTCTTTTGAGCACATATGATACTGGGTTTGACTCCAGGTGTATCTCATACTTTTAAATATGTATTTAGAATGCAATGAAATAACTGTTTACGCTACTTTCACTGAGTGTTACCTTAGCACAGCGTGTTTAAGCAGCATTGGGTGGAGGTAACCTCACTATTGAAGATGCGTTCACTGTCGCTCGACATTGTTTTGTGACACCAAACTCCATGCAAACACAAAACATGAAAGGCATCATTGGGTTACCACCACTTATGTGTGTGCTGTGTGATTCTATTTTTTGACCAGATTAAAAGGTTTTAAAATGAGGTAGACAGGAAAGTGGTGAAATGGGGAGCAAGCAGGGGGAAGAACAAAGGGGAAGTAATATAGGAAAGTGCAGGAGGGAGGTAGGAAAGAACCATAGCTATGAACTTCTTCAACAGTGTAAGATAAAAATATGTAAAGAATATTAGCTGAATTTGGATTGTCACCTCAACAAAGAGGAGTGACAACAACGCAATCATGTATTGCCAACTGGACCAAATCAAGTGTGTCAAGATGACACATGCGAAATGAAGAGCTATGTATGGGACAATATTTTTTGTGGGGCAGGTGCCCATTTTTGTTTTACTATTTACTTCAGTAAGAGAGGAGTGTTGGGTAAGGGACGCAGGTATTTCTGGGTCAGGTAGGTTGGGTGGGTGAGGAAGTGGATGCAGACGAGACAAGACACAGGGACAGGGAGGGACACAACAGGTTGGGGGGACACCATAATTGGGGATAAGGAGGGGACATTGGATGCCCATGCCCAAACATGAGGACAGTGAGAATCTAATCCTTACCCCCAACCCACAGAACTGTCAATACTGTCACCTTACTCTGCTGGCTGTTGGGAGTGCTTGATGTCTTTTTCTATGGACCATAACAGAGAGCATTCTCTCCATTTGGCGTACGCATGCACCAATGGTGCTGTGCACCACCCTATGCACCAAGCGTGGCAACTCCAGGCTGGTGACAAAATCCCCATCTCTGCCACTACTACCAGGGGGTACCACAGCACCAGCTGCCAGGGTAAAGCTACCTGATGTGGAGGGCCCAGGTAGTGCAGGGGCAGCAGAGGCAGTACTGCCAGGTTGGGTCGCTAATGTGCTCGGAGTTGGTGCAGGAGCCGATGGAGTGAGGGCAGGCTGAGCCACGGGGCTCAGCCTACCTCCCTGTACTGTAAAGCATTTTGTGAGTTGTCAGAAATGGATGATATGAAAATGTTGTGACCACAAATATATATTAAAAAAAAAAAGCAGTGATAGGGGTTAGAGTAAAAGAAAATGGAAAAAAAGACAATTAGTACCAACATGTGTGACATGCAATGAATTATTACACTTTAAAGAATTTACTTCTACTTTACATTTAAGTATACTTAACATCTACAAACTATTACTGATGATTGGTCAAAGTAATCCTTATAATGTGCATATACTGCAGATTGTTTGCTCAATTATACAGATTAAGTTAACAGCAAGGCATTTATGCCACTTCTGTTGAAATTACTATGCAATATTTTTAAAAATGATTTGACTATTTACTTGTTACTTGTGGTATTTGAACTCACAACATCTGACTACAGTATTAGAGATGACTCCCACAGCTGACTTGTGCTACAGATTGAAGCACTCATGCTTGATTTTATAGTTAGAATATGCACGCTTAATTTGCTACCACTGTATAGAAGAGAAATACTTTAGATAAAATAATAGTAACGCTGCGCTGCATACACACCCCTTGCTTCCCTCAGTCTTTCTAAATGCTTAGCATGGGCCTCCCTATTTGCCATTATCTCTTGGTTGGCTGTGGAATAAACAGAGAAGAGCATTATGCATACCAGCTGTTATGCATACCAGTCTTACCTATATGCAGCTGTCTCTCTAGTTTAAATTATCAGCCACTGGTTGAGTGTATCCTGCTTGCATCTTTGGAGACCATTAAAATTGTGCCTGTAGTGTTCTTCAGTGCATGGAATGCCAGTCACAATGGAGACAGCCTTGGCCAGAAGATTCCATGCCACAAACTTATACTGGGAGCCAGTAAAGACCTCCCTGTAACAGCTTTCAGCTGTGACATATTACAAGGAGTCCAATAAAGATTCTGGACTCCTCGACACCCCAACTTTGAGCCCTAAATTGGGCACCTTCCTTCTACCTCCTGACAGGTCCGATATGGGAAAACAGCAATAGTTAATAGTGCCTTCCCACCAATGAGTGTTACCTCGGTTATTACTAGGGAGCAAACCCTAACAACCATACCAACAAGGCCGTGTGACGTTAAGTGGGGAGCAGCAGTGCCAAACTGAGATGAAAGCAGTTTAAAACCAAGAAGGGTAATGTGACAGTTAGCATTAGTTTTAGGTTTGGATGTTGCTATACTGTTACTTGATTTAACTTTGCAGACGTGTACTGGGGGTACAAATTATACGACTTGACAGATTTTTGGTGTGGCTTTTGTAAAGAGTTAAATCTTACCCTTCTGAAAGTGCATGTGAGACAGGATGATTTGTGTATGTGAAAAAGAATGCTTTTGCAGAACAAGCAAGTCAGCTGGAGCACTAAAACAGTTACAAATGTTTCTAGCCATTATGCCTGAAGCAGCATTCTCTGTACTTGTTTTTCCTCTTAATTACTGCAGAGTTGAAAGTTATGTTTAGTGTACTGATTTATTTTTGTACAACTGATATTTTATAACTGATACTTAGTATTGATCTAATGAATAACCAGATTGTAAAATATACTAGTTAATTAGTAAGCAATTTCTTATTGGTCAACAGTAGTGGTCTGATTGATAGTTTGTTATTCTGTATGAGATTTTCTTATAAAAGAGCTTATAATTTATTTATAGGTTCACAGGTTGGTTTATTTTGATCAATTAATGTTTTTACCTTAACACTTTACACACTGATAAAATTAAATCTGTACAATGCGAGATTCAAACCTATGCATTAGAGACAAAACATATTTTTGCACACAGTTGATTTTTCAACCTTGTCACACAAGAAGTGCTTCTTGAACACGCTCATTAAACATCTATTAATATACAGGACAGAGTGAGTGGTTAAAACATGTATGGGTGCGACCTGACAAGGTCCTGGTTTATACAGTCATAAGTGTAGGAGTATCACTGAGGTCTGAAAGTCATCCAAGGCCAGAGAAGACAATTATAATTACAGAAGCATAACATTCAGTATACTCTCTTGTCAGACAAAGAATAATTAATATGGAACCCCACTACTATACATACTTAGTTATTTATAATTATGTTTAAATTTTTTGTTTGTTTTTTTAAATTGAGTGGACAAGCATTAATAAAATAGAGTGCGTACTAGATCAAGACCCAGACTCACCTGTATTACAGCTCTTCACTTACATTTGCTGCCGCAGAACAGCTATACATTTTCATATGCATTAAGTATGTGTGATGACCACTGCTCAACACAGCTTAGCATGTTTGCATTCTACATGGTTGCCATCATGCAATGTATACATTTTAAAATTGTCTACCGTCTGCTTCCTGTCCACAGGTGTTCTGGACCTGCAGGTGTTGGGGAAGGTTGTGCCTTGCAATGCCTCTTAGCGGGTTTGTGCAATCGCAAGAAAAAATGCAACAATGTATCCATTTTGGAATTGACTACTGTCTGCAGGTAGTCTGTCTGCTTCACGTGGGCCATTCGGCCAGGTTTGTGTGAAGTTAAGCGACATGCAAATGTGACAGGCGAAGCAGCTCACAAGTGTAGCTTATGTAGTCTTTGTCACAGAAGTACATTACATGAAATTTATCCATTCCACTGTGTTTGTGCTAAGCCATGTGCCACTCAGAAAGTAATATTAAAAACAAAACAACAACATTACATAAGAAATGTGTAAAAATCTTTAATGTGTACTAACAAGTCAGGATTTGGACTGTCGCACTAAATACCCTACAAAACACAGTAGAGTGCCTTATCCCTCTTTGCCACAGAAACAGCTTTTCAGCAGGAATGCAAATCAATGTGCATATAAGCAAGTCCCATTTCAACAGTATAAACAAGACATACAACACTTGTACGTTGTCAGTTTGTACATGTGTTAACTACATATTTAGTGCATGTGTTAACTACATATTTAGTGCAATAACTGATCACACAACCATTTACTACTATTGTTTGCAGTAATGCAGCTGTCTTCTCTTTGAATGGTATTTATCCATTTCTTATCTGAGCATTAATCAGAGACGTGTAGTCTGTAAGGCATTTTGCATCACTGTCCTTAAAATGTATGAGATTATTAAATGGCAATAATGTGCAGTTTTCAAGAAAGGCAGGGGAGTTTGGATATTACTGAACAGAAACTGAGAAATATGTGCTGCTTACTTACATTTAAAAACCTCGATACAATTACTTCTTTACTTTGCGAGTGCAACACACCCATTGCAGGTAAGGGAGTCTGAACTGCTGCTGTGTTTTTTTTTCTCTTGACCAGTAGTCATTCACACTTGCAATCCATTAGCAACTAACACTGAGGGAGTGGCTGCACTATGTTTACGTTTGCTACATGGAGCCAATATTTCGGGATTCAACAATTCTAATGAGTTCACACCTCATTTGCATCTTCAGCATGCTCATAAGCCTGAATCTACACTATGAAAAGGTAACTGTGTAGCTAGGGAACCTGAAAGTGAGGAGAGTTGTATATCTGGAAAACAGACAAAGATTGCTAGTACTTTGGATTTATCTACACAGAAGACTACTAATCTTGAAAAGGAATGACTGAATTTTTCAATTACACAGTAGATTTGCTCACATGCTACTAGAAAAAAAATTGACAGGGCATTTTACTCTCAGATACACTGTTAACACCCTTCCCCTTCCCTACTCTTTAGTAATTACACCCATGTCTCTTGTCCCTGATCCTTCAATCTGTACACTAGTATCTTTCCCATTTCCTCAAATTTGTCCCACCAGAATTTTAAATTTACCACATAATTCCACATGGCTCTACAAGTAGGTAGAAACTTTACACGCCTTCAACATTTTCTTTGCCTCCCTGTTTGTATTCCAGTCCATCAGATTCCTAAAGAAGCTATATGTCCTTCTTACCTTCACCCTCCATACATAAAACACAGCTATCATGCACATCCCCGCTATCATGTCCTGATGACATTCCCTATGAAACTCCTCGGCAGAGTCTGACTGAGTCAGGGATCAGTTTCGATGTTGAAATCTTCCCCTTTATAATGCTAACACTCAATTCTATCTCCCTACCTATGACTACTAGCTTTCCACCTGTTCTTCTTCTTCACTTCAGCAAAATCCACGTGGTGCCTCCTGTTTTCTGTACTTTTTCACTTCCCCATTGCAACTTTCTTTGGTACAAAAGTTTGCTGGTGTGTCAAGAAAACAGGAAGTCAACAGGGAATCTGTGGAGATACATAAATCTTTTAATGCTGCTGCCTACACAGTAATACCATCTCAAGCTCTTAGTACAACATTGGAAAAACTGGAAGTGAATAACACCCATCTGCTACAGAGGGAAAAACTGGAAAGATAAGGGAAATTAACGATGAAAAGAAGAACTTCATCTTCCTAGGTCTTGAACCTAATTTCTACACTAAGGGGGCCAGGAACATGCATAAGATGTATACCTCAAAGGCACCCCCCCCCCGGTGATCCCAAAGTCAAGTCTGAAGTGAAAGGAACGTTCACTTGTAGAACTTAAAACTTCTGTAATTTCACCAGTGGAGTAGGCTGCTGCATATCTGCACCAACACCACAACATAACACAGCACTCAGGGAACATCAACAATTATCACACTAAATTCATAGTCCTCATGGAGAAGTGTATAAAATGTAAGCAATTTTCCAATGGCAAGACCCCTCAGAGACTTTTAGATTGAATTTATGAACACCTTCAGTCAAGCATAACCAAACTTTGAGGTAAAGATATCCTCCTAGATGAAAGATAACCATAAGACCTTCTACAACTATGTCAGAAGCCTCAAGGACAGCACACATCAATGTGCTTAACTGTTGGTTAATGGTGCCACATTCATCGAGCCTTGTGATAAAATGAACCAGTTAGTGGACAGATTCACTTTCAACTTCATCCCCATTACCCCCAATAATACCCTCAAACATAACCTCTATAATTAGGGAACATGTAACAGACATGCTCTCTAAAGCCAATGGCATCCATGGGCCCCGATAACTTCGCAGGATCCTACCTGAAAAGTCTAAATTACGACTTACCAGGATTATTTAACTAAAATCTTTAAACTGGCTTTGTGTCATGTGACTGGAGGACTGTGGCTGTCACTCTCCTTCATAAGGGAAGATCTTCAACAGATCCTGGAAACTACAGACCCATTAGCCTGACTAGTCTTATTTTCAAAGCCATGGGAAGAATTACCACTGAAATTAACAAGGACGTAGGAGACCACCAGATACTGGATCCATCCCAGTCTGACACTGTCAAAGGAAGGTCATGCTTAATGAATCTTATGGACTTCTTTGAAAAGGTGACTAAGACAATGGTTGAGGGAAAACTGTGCATACTGCTCACCCAGATCTGGCTAAGGGACTTGATACAATACCCCACTTGGGCACTGTCAACAAAGAACTAGGTATAAACCCCTTTATAACACATTGGATAGCTTGATGGCTTACTGATCGTCCCCAATGGCTCTGCCCTAAGCCCACTTCTCTTTGGTTTTGCCATCTGAAAGGAGATGCCAATGTCAAAGCTCTCTGGTCAACCAAGTTCAAAGATGACTGCAAACTGGGTCACTGAATCCATCCTCCAAGACAAGAACATCCTTCAGGAAGGTCTACTACAGTCAAACAGTTGGTGCCAAAGCCATGGCTTAAAACCCAATAGCAAGAAATGCATTATAGAACCTTTTGTGAAGTCTACCACTGTAGGTAACTATGTCATCAATAAAACACCCTTAAAAGTTAATTCACTAATCAGGGATCTGGGAACTCATGCAGACAGTAACCTAGACTTCAACCAATGTGTCCAAGGTAGTAAGATAATCATTTTGTATTACTCATCTTATAAGCAAGAGCATGACATCAAGTCCAGAGTGACCATACCACTGTACTCGGCCCTCATCAGGCCCATCAGAGTATAATGTCCCCTTCAGTATGTATCTGACCAGACATGCAGCAACTGGAATGTCCGCAAAGGCTCCTTACAAAAAGAATACAGAGAGTAAACACAATGTCTTACACTGATCGCCTTAAAGCCCAGTCTCTTTACTCAGTATTATGCAGACTTCTGAGAAGTGATCTTTGCTTAAATACAAGGCATCCCTGGACCCAGTCATAACGAATCTTTTGCACATCCAGAAAACAAATAGCATCAGAACTACTAAATTACAAAACCTAAACTTTGTTTGCAACATAAACAGGCCATCTTTTAGAGACAGATAGTTCCCATTCTCTTTAGAGCAGGCTCCCATCCATGTGAAGCACAGTTCCTCCCTATACCTATTTAAATACAGTCTGGGCCAATGCATGGATAAGCAGATATTACTATATCGCTGATTGACAGAAACAATCTGTAAATTGCCCGTATAAATCAAAGTTGTGTGTCACATTTAGATGCACAGCTAGCCTCTAAGGGTCCTAGTGGTTATTAGTCTAGTATACAACTATGAACCTCTGAACCTTTATGCCATAAGGAACCATGGGCACAGTGCCTTAATCATGTTATACAGCAAAGTCTTCATATTCTATAGTTTACAAGTACTCCCCAGCAATCTTAGTAGAGGTGATTTAGATACTGCTCTGTAGTTTAAAGACCTTTACTGGCAGTTGTGATTAAATGCCTGCAAATCCCCAAGTCTGAATTAGTACACCCCAATCACTTACCTGGCTATTATAAAAAAAAAAAAAAAAAGATTCAGGACACTGGAACCAGTCATTCTATACAAATGCTGCATGGCACTCCCTATCATTTTAAAAGTGGTCCAGCATACACAGGCAGGTCATAGGTTAATATTAGTCTATTGATTCAGTGGACTATTTGTATGTAGTCTAGCCAGGAGATCCCACATCATGACTACCCATTGACATAAGCAATTAATACCTAGTTTTGACGGCTTTCAGTGAAGGCTTGAGGGGACAGACCTGGGGTGTTCTTCAGGGAACTACATTGCTTTATATGCAAAGGGAATCTATTCCATATAAAAGTGATTCTCGGGGAAGAGATGTTTTTCTCACCAGCAGATCCTATTTATGTTATGGTGGAAATTTATATCTCTTGAGCAAGTGTTTAAAGTGTTATTTGATTTTTAGGAGGTCACATATGAATGGATCCTTTGAGGATCTACTGGCAAGACAGAGGCCCCCTAGCAACAGTCTGTAGGAGACAGGAGAGAGACAGCAACAGCACACTTTAATGCAGTCAGTGTAGCTTAAGGCAGACATGCTCTTTATAATCTTGGTGAGCTAACACTATGGTCTCAAGCTGAGCTGTATGCTTAAAAAGTATATACTAAAAAGAGCATTATACTCTACTGTAGGTCTGATGAGTGACAAGGATGGTGACTTCCTTAGACTTTGAAGATATAGGTTCATAGGTGTGTACTAGGCTAATGGCCCTGGAGCCTTTACAAGCCTACCCAAAGAAGTGCCCTGGCATCGTGCCGCCCAATGTTAGTTCCCAGTGCCTCTATCAAGTACAGACACTGGAGTGATCCCCGGGGTGAACTTTCTATTACTCATCCACTCATCAAGATTTCTCTTGAAGAGGGTCAGTGAGGTGCTCTGCTTGACATGTATGGGAAGTCTATTCCAGAGCATGGCCAGTCTCTGGGTGAGGAACCTGTCCCTCCAGCATGTTCTGTTGCTTGTGGAAATGAGGTGGAGATCTCTGGAGCATGTGGTGTGGAGGGACTGGGATTTCTTTAGATGTAGCATTTCTAACAGAGCTGGGCCAGATATGGCTTTGTAAGTCAAGCAGAGATTGCCTCTAAGTAGGCGATATGAGACAGAGACTAGCTCGAGTCTGTGTAGGACATGTGTTTAATGCCTATGATCCTCTTCATGAGGTACTTCTGTGGCCTCTCCAGCTGTTGCAGGTGTTAGTGAGGCACATGCCAAATGGGGCATTATACTCTATGACTGGTCTAATGAGGGAAGAGTAGAGAAAGAGAGAGAGAGAATGACCTCTTTCTTCCTGGATGCAAAACCCTTGGTAATGAGATGTGCCACATAGAAGGATTTTCTGTCCACAGTGGCAATGTGGTGGTCGAAGGAGAGGTTGCTGTCAACCTGCATCCCCAGATCTCTTATAATGCCTTCAGTATTCAGTGGGCTGCCATCAATGTGGTAATTAGTGGGAATGGAGTTTTTATCAAAGGGGATGACGACACATTTTTGGCGTTAAGCTTAAGGCCATGGTTTCAACACCAGTCATTGGTCTCAGTGAGGCCTTTCTGTAGGATGTCAGCATCATTTGGGGAGTTAATAATGGCTCCCAGCCAGCAGTCGTCTGCGAACTTGGTCAGCCAGAGTCCCTTTGTGTTGGCCTGGACTTCTGAGGAGTATATGCTGAACAGGAGAGGACCCAGGACAGATCCCTGTTGGACTCAACATGTGACTTGTCAGCAGTCTGACTTGGAGGCAGCTACTTTCACACTGTGTCCTGCAAGCTAATTTGCAACCCACCTAGTGATATAAGGTTTGATTCCTAGCGAGTTCATCAATAATTCCCGAGTGAGGAATGGTATCAAAGGCCTTGCCCAGATAAAGGTAGGCTGTAAGCACTGCCTTACCTTCATCCACAGTCCTGGTGACTGACTCAAAGAAGTCAACCAGGGTGAGCAAGCATGATCTGCCTTTCACAAAGCCAAACTGCGTGGGGTCTAGAGTTGGGAGATTTCCTATACTTTTGTTAATCAGGTCCATGATGATGCACTCCTTAGCTTTACAGACTCGTCAGGCTAATGGGGCGATAATTCCCAGGGTCTGTAGTGGCTCCCCCTTTATGGAGCGGGATGACTATAGCAGTGCGCCATTCGGTAGGGACAAAGCCTGAGGTGAGGCTGTGACTTTACAGGGCACACAGATGTGGTGCCAGTTCACTTTGTAGTTCATGTAGAACACAGCCAGGGATATTATCAGGTCCCATGGAAGCTGTATTCGTGGCCTTGGACAATGCAGCTTTAACCTGTGCTGCAGTAATGCTGGGTGCCTGGCATTCTTCTGGTATTGTGATTGGTCCTTTAGGGGGGAGAGAGAGCTAAAGTTGGCACTAAATCTGTTGGCCAGTATGTTGGCAATATCTGTTGGCTGAGTATAGGAGGTACCATTGTGCAGTACCTCAGAGCAAATCTGGGTACTGCTGTGGAGGGTTCCTGACATAGCTATAGAAGGCTGTCTGCTGCAATTCTGCCTTCATAGCTGGCTTTAGAGGATTTGATGAGGGATCTCAACTTTTTGTTGTATACCCCAGTAATTACAATTCTTACCCCAGTAATTCAAAATCCTTTTATCTAGCCAGACTGAAGTGGGGACATCGTCAAAGGATAATTCACTGTCAGTGAAAGTGCTTAGATTCCTAATAACCTAGTCAGCTTTCAAAAGGGTGTCAGCTGCGTTGTAGATGTAAGTGTGCCCATGTTTACCAAAGGGCAAATGCTGCATTTCTTGGCAGTTCAACTACAGGGGGGGGGGGGGTTGAAAAATATATTTAACTTTACCTTATGTTTGGCTCATTGCAAACCTCTATGTACCAGACAGAAGTAGTCACTACTAATTTTATTACATTTGTAACCCAGAATGCCCTCCTGAGGGCAGACATCCTGATGAGACTGTTTTCTTCTAAAGAAAAATCTTCCCCCATAATACACAGTTGAGTTCACTGTTTCTGAGATTATAATGCCCACAGTTGGACTGTCACATGACAGTTCCACTCACTTAATGAAAGAACAGCAGCTAATTTTGAGAGGCCTCAGTAAAATTATCATTTACTGTCACACAGTGACTCTTACAAACGTGTTTCCTGCTGATGTGTTACACATTCTGTGAAAAAAAGCTTCTAGAACTTACAGCTCATTGACATTTTTTAGACATTCAACTTTGATCTGATTCACTTCTTCTCAAATCACTCCTCCCATATTCCAGCCCTCACCTAGCAAGAGTATCACATTTCCCAGCTAATTTGAATGACAATACAAATCAAACAGATTTCCTTAACATAAAGGTATACAAATATTCCTCTAAATACGCTTGTAACATACACAGATTACAATTAATCTCGCCCACTGACAAACTTGGCTATGACTGCAAATTCATACTCTAATTGTAAAGAATATTCATATTTCCGTTACAGAGAACTGCAGACTTCCGCCTTGTTATCCCTTAGACATGCCATTGACGTCTCCTTATATTTATAGGTACTACTGCATTTGTGTGCTTATATTCATTGGTGTTATGCCGTTTTTGATGCAACTTAATATATTCTTTCCTTCATGCTATGCAGTGCCTGCTCTCACTGTTCCAGTGTGCATACTGTTCTTGCTCACTCTCAATATTGTTTGCCATTGCAGGCTGCCACAACAAGCTTTTCTATTCATTAAATGTAAAAGATTTTACACATTTCTTCAAGAAGCTAGATAAACCAGACCACCTCCAACAATATGCTTTATATCACAATTATTTTTTGTGTAATCGCGACTGTTGCATTTCATTTATCATATGAGTTTAGTTCTTACAACAGGGATCAAGCATGAAAGGCTATTTTGCACAGGAATATCAACAAAGCAAATGAGCCGACAACACTTTGTGGGATTATACACAAACACCAACTCATATATATATATATATATATATATATATCACAAGGATTTTTTTTTATTTATTTAATTTATTTGCAGTTTGTTAACCAGGAAAGTCCCAAAATGAGCCCATTTTCAATGGAGGGCCAGGGAGAAAAGCTCTATACACAATTATTACAAAGCTAATATCAACAAAGTCAAGTACAATACAGTTTTCAAAACTACTAAAAACACAGTAATATAGAAGACAGAAAAATAACATTTGAGCAAGGTGTTGTAACAAAGCATTGAATTAAATTAAAACAAGCATTTTGTAATACATAAGTATAACAGAGTGCAGGCACTTATGCACTCAGTTTCATGAGGTGACAAGTAGGAAGAAGTAGCAAGAGAGTAGAACATTGAAAGGCAAATAGGCTGAGTTATGAGAAGGGAAAAAGGGAGAGGGAGTGGAAATTAAATGGAAGGGAGTCACTAGGGTGAGTTATGAGAAAGGAGAAAGGGAGGGAGTGGAAATGAAATGAAGGGAGTCACTAGGGTGAGTTATGAGAAAGGAGAAAGGGAGGGAGTGGAAATGAAAGGAGTCACTAGGGTGAGTTATGAGAAAGGAAAAAGGGAGAGGGAGTGGGAGTGGAAATGAAGGGAGTCACTAGGGTGAGTTATGAGAAAGGAAAAAGGGAGAGGGAGTGGAAATGAAGGGAGTCACTAGGGTGAGTTATGAGAAAGGAAAAAAGGGAGAGGGAGTGGAAATGAAGGGAGTCACTAGGGTGAGTTATGAGACATGAAAAAAGAAAGTGGGAGTGGAAATGAAGGGAGTCACTAGGGTGAGTTATGAGAAAGGAAAAAGGGAGAGGGAGTGGAAATGAAGGGAGTCACTAGGGTGAGTTATGAGAAAGGAAAAAGGGAGAGGGAGTGGAAATAAAATGAAGAGAGTCACTAGGGTGAGTTATGAGAAAGGAAAAAGGGAGAGGGAGTGGAAATTAAATGGAGTCACTAATCACTTGAGTTATGAGAAAGGAGAGAAAAAGGATGGAGGAACAGAAATGATAGAGAGGGAGTGGGGAGTTAAATGGAGTCACTAATTTGAGCTTTGAGAAAGGAGAGAAAAAAGGATGGAGGAACAGAAATGATACAGAGGGAGTCTTGTGGGGTGAAAGCATGAGCATTCCCAGTGAGAAGACAGATGGGAATGGAACATGGTCTTGAAGGCAGAGTGGTTTTGGGTGATTCGAATGTGGGGGGTGAATTCCATCACAGCAAGGGGAAAAGACAGGAGAGTGCCCAGCTGCACACATAGCGGTTTTTGACTAGGAGGTTCTGGTTATTGGACTTGAATAGTCTGTCAGGATGATGGGCGGTATGGAGGAGAGGAGAGGGAAGGGAGTTTGAGAGAGTTTTGAAGATGAGTTTGTGAAGAGGTAAGAGAGGAGGTGGTGGCTCCAGAGTGTTCAAGGGAGCCAGTTCAAACAGTGGTAGGAGGAGGATTTGGTCCCAGTAGCAAACTTAAGAGATTTTATTGTAGCAGGATGACAGTTTTGACTTTAGGGAGGATTGAAGGTTGGTAAACAGAGGGACTCCATACAACAGAGAGGGGATGAGGTAGGAAATAGACAGTATATGTTTGGAAGAGGGAGTGAGATAACGGCTGTTACGATGCAACATTCTGAGCTTTTGGTGTGTTTTCTTAAATACTAGTTTGTATATGAATGTCAAACTTTAAACATTTATTAATGATAACACCTAGAAGATTTGTATGGGAGACTCTTTCAATGGGACTCTTATTCTGACAGACTATGGAGAAGGAATTTTTATCAATAGAGGTGTTTTTAGATGGTGTAAAGATCATGATTTTGGTTTTAGATGCATTGAGAGCAAGGTGACTTTTCAACATCCAAGACTTGGTACGAGAGAAGGCATCTTGTGTTAGCTGCATGAGTTTGGGGAAAGATTGAGAATAGCAAATTATGGTGGAATCATATGCGTACTGGACAAGTTTGGTATTAGGGATGCACAGATGAAAATTATTAATGAAGATGTTAAAAAGTAGGGGACCCAGTATTGAGCCTTGTGGAACTCCTGTTGGAGTGTGAAGGAAGGAAGCGGTACTACTGTTCCACTTGACGGCTTGCTGTCTATTAGAAAGTTTCCCATTCATATGCATCACACCTCATCCATTTTCTGTTGCTGAACAGTCCATTGAAGATACAGCGAGGAGGATGGGTTATGGTTTCAGAAAAATAGGGTGCAAAGGGCAAAGTTTGGGTCTTAAACAGCTGAGTTGAAACATCAAAGTACAGGCAAGCTAGCAAATATACAAACAGCCCATGGCAACAACACTGTATAAATACAAAGATTATAAGAGATTCTCTAAAGTTAGAATCCAGAGCAATTATGTAGATAAAACACCTTTCAGCTATCTTAGCATCTACAAGTGCATAACTTGTGAAGCCTGATGAATAAACAAGTCTTGCTTTCAGTACAGGAAGGGTCAAGCTGAGCTACAGGTATCATGCGGAGGAGATGAATTCATTATGCAGACATCAGGACTTCTCAGTGCATCTTCAATGGACTGTTCAGTAACAGAATATGAATGAGGTGTGATGCATATGAATGGGAACCCCAAGTCACAGAAAACAGCTTAGCATGTTCACAGCAACCTTAACAATAGCACCAGATGATGTAGGAGCAGAATCACTTAGGAAACCAGTTTTAAACTGAAAAAAGAAATTAATAATCACATGCATCAGGCTCTCTAATCACTAGTGACAATTGGCCACGAACTGTTAGGGAGAAATGATATGACCCTTGGTCATGTGTCTAGTACTCACTGCACCCTTCCAACATCTTCCCCCTCAGTATGCATTTTCAAGAAAGTTCTCCCGTTTATATTACAATGCTTCCTATTTTTTTATGGAATCAAATATAAGAAGGTGTTCAACAGGAATTCTACTGGTTACTCCTATTTCATCCACTACCAAAAACATAGATTATGGCAAGGTTTGAATGTATTCCACAAAGTGTGTATGTACCCCCTATTGGTTGTGTGCCTGCCATAAAGTTCAGCAGCCATAAGTCAAAATAAGCTACTAGCCGGATAGTGTGTAGCTACCCAGCCTGGGTTTACTTCAGTAGCTCTGTTGAGCAACAGCTGGAAGCATAACTGATGAACCTGCCAAAACATGAACTGTGAATTGCTACACAATGTAGGTTCACTGACAGCATGTAGCTTGGAAGTGGATGACATGATGGCAAGAGGCTGGACATCCTATGTATCCAGGAAACAAGATGGAAGGGCAGTACAGCCAAGCCACTTGGCTTGGGATCCAGATCCAGAGTTTACTACTCAGGAGGAGGAGGACAGGCTAGCAATAGTATGGGAGTTGTGGTGTCAGAAGGCAGCGAGGGATATCATCAGAATTAGTTATAGACACATGCCAATCAGATTACAATGTAATGATGGGGCAGTATTTATAATCTCAGCCTATGCCCCGCAGCAGGGTTGTGGTACTGAGGAAAAGAGTGCATTCAAACAACATTTGTAGGACCACTAGATAAAGCAGGACAGCATGAATCAGTGTTTATAATGGGCAACATGAATGCACATATCGTGACAGACAGAACAGGACAGGAGGACTACCTAGCTCTACATGGGTGGGGCAACAGGAATAAGGAAGAGGCCATTCTATACTTCTGACAGCCAACACATGGCTCACAGAGAGAGACCGTCACAATTTCACACACAAGAGTGGCCAATATGCAACTCAGGTGGACTTCTCCTATAGAAGAAAGGGAAGTTATCCTCAGCGAAACTGCTGGCCCACAGCATAAACCACTGGTTGCCACAATCAGCAGTAAGCAGTAGGCAGAGATGGCCCTAAGGTCAGAGACCAGGAAGATGACTGGAGATAAAGTACAACAGTTCAAGGAATTACTCAGGGCTTCAGCACCCCAAGAGGAGGTGGAAATAGTTGTACTTGAAGAATGGTAGCACCTCAAAATATCACGTGTAAGGACTGCAGAACTGATATGTGGCCTGCCATCTATGTTAATAAGTACATAAGGAAAGTGTAAGGACTACAGAACTGATATGTGGCCTGCCATCTATGTTAATAAGGTACATAAGGAAAGTGTAAGGACTACAGAAGTGATATGTGGCCTGCCATCTATGTTAATAAGTACATAAGGAAAGTGTAAGGACTACAGAACTGATATGTGGCCTGCCATCTATGTTAATAAGTACATAAGGAAAGTGTAAGGACTACAGAAGTGATATGTGGCCTGCCATCTATGTTAATAAGTACATAAGGAAAGTGTAAGGACTACAGAAGTGATATGTGGCCTGCCATCTATGTTAATAAGTACATAAGGAAAGTGTAAGGACTACAGAAGTGATATGTGGCCTGCCATCTATGTTAATAAGTACATAAGGAAAGTGTAAGGACTACAGAACTGATATGTGGCCTGCCATCTATGTTAATAAGTACATAAGGAAAGTGTAAGGACTACAGAACTGATATGTGGCCTGCCATCTATGTTAATAAGTACATAAGGAAAGTGTAAGGACTACAGAAGTGATATGTGGCCTGCCATCTATGTTAATAAGTACATAAGGAAAGTGTAAGGACTACAGAAGTGATATGTGGCCTGCCATCTACGTTAATAAGTACATAAGGAAAGTGTAAGGACTACAGAAGTGATATGTGGCCTGCCATCTATGTTAATAAGTACATAAGGAAAGTGTAAGGACTACAGAAGTGATATGTGGCCTGCCATCTATGTTAATAAGTACATAAGGAAAGTGTAAGGACTACAGAACTGATATGTGGCCTGCCATCTATGTTAATAAGTACATAAGGAAAGTGTGTGGTGGACTGCAGCAGTCTAGATCTCCACGAAAGAAACAGAGTGCAGAAAAAAAGTGTCAGACAGAAAAGCCCAACCAAACTAGGAAGGAATACAGGTTGCCTAAGAAAGGAATTGCAATGGCAAAGAAAAGGGTATTGGAGGTACTCCACCAAATTCTGCAAAGAGACCCACTAGGTGCCACAAAGGAACTGCATCAGGTTGCAAGGCCAAGTACTCAACCGATACCATCACAAAGAGCCTTCATCATAATCTCTAGCTTTCCTCAAAGCTGCGAACAAAAATAAAAGTTAAAGGCTGAATTAGTATTTACAGATCTCTCCCTGTCCAGCAATATTCATCCTGTCTGTCCAAGTTCCCTACAGCTGGCTTGACCCAGATTACTGCTAGTCGCTGCTTCCTGCCTTTCTTCTCCCCCCCGACATCCAGTTTCAGCTCCAGGTTATCGGTTTTGGACCTTGCCTTTTGGTTACATCTTCCTCTTGTCTGCTTTGTTTGACTGGAGTATGCTTTAATACTTGATGTTACATGTTATTGTCTTGTTTAACTTTCTTTTTAACAACCCATAAGCTATTCAGGATCTCCTAATGTTTACCTTTTAAGGTTTCTCTTTCTATTTGTTGTTTCTTATGATGTTTTCTATAGCTATCCCAATATCCATGAATACCCGTTTTCACATTAGTAATAATTCAGAACACTTTCAAATACAAACTAAGATCCTATAGAAATGTAGAATATCTCAGCAATTTAAATAAACACCTGTACAGATCTACAGCTTTCAGCGATACATTTTCCTTCGTACTTCACTTATGAACGTAAAATAACTGAATGTCATTTACATTATGTGTTCCTTTAGAAACACCTACCCGATTATCTTCCAACGATCCCACCTCCAAAACAGAGTGGCCATTGTAACATCACTACCAGAAATTAATGAATATCAGTATACTTCATAAGTGAATACTGAAAGCAAATCAGCAACTATATATACAGTGGATATAAAACAAGTGTACACACCCGTTAAAATGCCAGGTTTTGGGGAAATAAAAAATGAGATCACAAAAAATCATTTCAAAAAACTTTCCCCACCTTTAATGTGACCTATAATCTGTACAATTCAATTGAAAAACAAATCTGTTAAGGGAAAAATATAAAAAAAGATAAAAAAAAGTAGTTGTATAAGTGTGCACACCATTAAACTCTTTTTGAATTAAATTACAGCATTCTTTCTTCTTGGGTAGGAGTCTATCAGCATGGCACATCTTGACTTGGCAATATTTGCCCACTCTTCCATGCAAAAGCACTCCAACTCCGTCAGATTGCAAGGGCATCTCTTGTGCACAGCCCTCTTCAGGTCACCCCACAGATTTTCTATTGGATTTAGGTTTGGGCTCTGGCTGGGCCATTCCAAAACTTTAATTTTCTTCAGGTGAACCCATTCTTTTGTTGATCTGGATGCATGCCTGGGGTCATTCTCGTGTTGAAAGGTAAAATTCCTCTTCATCTTCAGCTTTCTAGCAGACGCCTGAAGGTTTTGGGCCAAAAGTGACTGGTATTTGAAACTGTTCATAATTCCCTCCACCTTGACTAAAGCCCCAGTTCCAGCTGAAGAAAAGCAATCCAAAGCATGATACTGCCAACCACTATGCTTCATAGTGGGGATGGTGTTCTTTTGGTGACGCAAAGTGTTGTTTCTGTGCCAAATGTACCTTTTGAATTGTGGCCAAAAAGTTCAACCTTGGTCTCATCAGACCATAACATTTTCCCACATGCATTTGGGAGACAATGTATTGTTTTGCAAATTTTAGCCAAGCCTGGATATTTTTCTATGTATTATTTATTAAAGCCGCGGTGGTACAGCGGTAGCGTTGTTGCATCACAGCAAGAGGTTCTGTTCGTTTCTCAGCTGGAGTGCCTTCTGTGTGGAGTCTACATGTCCTCCCCGCGGTCAAGTGGCCTCCAAAAGACATGCATGAATGGGCGTGCCTTCGCTGAAGGCTGAGTGTTGGGCTGGCAACTCGGCACCATAAAAATTGACTGCCAATCATTAGCGGACCAGAGTTCCACTGTGGCGAACCCTAACCAGGAAAAGCCGAAAAGACAAACAAAAGTTTGATGACTATGGAAGTCCACTGGGCCATGAAAAGTCTGTTTTCAGTGGCAGCCTGGGTTGAAAAGCTCCAAGGAAAAAAAGAAACAATTAATACAGGACATACATGATATAATATAAACATTGTTAACAAGAAAAATACAGCAGGCTACATATAAAAACATATAATCACTGAACATTGTAAATTAAGCATGCAAGTACTTATAGCAGTACTGCATACAAGATCATGGTGTTTTTTATTTTTTGATAATATGGAATAGGTCATCCCATAATTTGGGAGAAGTCATCCCATGTGCAGTAGGAGAATTGTCCAGCGGAGTCGAGGTGGAAGTATAAAGCAGTGGTATGTATATAAGTGTCGTGTAAGATGGAGAAAGAGAGGGCAGAGGGGAAGTTAAGTTGGAGCGTGACATAGGCATTCCCATTTGGAAGACAGACGAGAGAACAACTGAGATTTGAAATTGTTATGGTTAGATATATTGTTAAGGGGGGGTTCTACTGTTTAGCTATGGAGAAGGATAACAGTAGTTGGTCAGGTGGATGTGAGGGTTTGTAGATTTGTAGGAGATTTTGATTTTTGGATCCAAGTGAGCGGTTAGGGATGTACGGGGCTAAGGATGTAGCGAGAGAGGGGCAGTTTGCATATTTGAAGATGAGCTTGTGGGCAGTGGTGAGTTGGAGATATCGCAGATAGTTGGGAAATTCGAGCCATTGCAGGGTATGGAGAGAATGGCAGGGTATGGAGGGAATGGCAGTGGTGGGATGATTTTTATTTTGAAATTGTTGCAAATTTTGTGATAATAGGATTCTAGTTCGGATCGAAGGCCAATCTGGAGATTGGTGAACACAGGAGCACCATACATAAAAGAGGGGAGAAGGCAGGAGGATGCAAAAATTTGTCTTGTGGAGGGGCTGAGGTAGGGGCTGTGTCTATAAAGGGGGTCTATTTTTTGATGGGTTTTCCTGATTGAGGGATGAATGTGGGTGTCAAATTTTAGGTATTCATCAATGATGATTCCTAGCAGTTTGGTATTGGGAACGATTTCTAGGGGGTGTTATTCTGGTTGAGTATAGAACATGAGTTTATGTCAACAGTGGAGCTTCTGGAAGGAGGAGTAAAAATCATTAATTTACTTTCTTAGCGTTTAGGGCCAGGTGATTGGATTGCATCCAAGATTCTGTTTTGGAGAAGGTCACTTGGGTTTTTTAATACGGAGTTCAGAGGGGTCTACACGGAGCAGATGATAGTGGAGTCATCTGCATACTGGATTAGTGAGGATTCGGGGATGGAGTGGTGGAAGTTGTTGATAAATATGTTGAAGAGTAGAGGACCAACAACAGAACATTTGGGTACACCGGTGGGTGTAGGTAGGGAGAGGTTGATGATTGCCATTGGACAGCTTGTTGGCGACTGGACAGGTAGCTAAAGAACCAACCTATGGTGGTAAGAGAGAGATGGTGACCAGAGAGTTGGGATAGGAGTAAGGGGTGGGAGACGGTGTCGAAGGCCTTTGAGAGATCTAGAAAGTGGAGAAAGGATGGCAGTAGGTCTGAAACTGGTAGTGTTCGTGTTTTTGCCTCCTTTGTGGAGTGCGATGATGTAGGCATGGCACCAGATAGATGGGACGTAGGATTCTTGTATGGATCTATTTATAAGAATAGAG
Source organism: Protopterus annectens (assembly GCF_019279795.1). NCBI lineage: Eukaryota > Metazoa > Chordata > Ceratodontiformes > Protopteridae > Protopterus > Protopterus annectens. Next base: position 20,409,457 of record NC_056745.1, read on the forward strand.
ATGGGATAGGCTATGCTGTCTGCAGATAGTTTGAAGAAGGTTGTTGGTAGATTATCAGGTGTGTTGCGACAGGGTTTGAGCTGGAGGAGATGTCTTTTTATTGTGCATGTGGGGAAGGGTTTTAGGCTGAAAGGTGAGGAGGGAGGTAACTGATCAGGGGGATGGGGGCAGGAGGAGATAGGTTTGGAGGAGGGGTATGGGAAAGAGGAGGATAGTTTTGTAATACAGTCCAATAAGAATGAGTTCAACTGGGTGGCTGCTTCAAGGTCAGTAAGGTTGGGGTTTGGACAGGGGTTTTCTTTATAACCAGGGTAGAGGATGGAGTCCCAGAATTTTTTAGGATTGGATGAGTGCACAGATTAGGGCGGCCATGGTGGTGCAGCGGTTAGCATTGTCACCTCACAGCAAGAGGTTCTCCGGTTCGATCCTCGGCTGAGATGCCTTCTGTGCGGAGTCTGCATGTCCTCCCTGTGGTTGCGTGGGTTTCCTCTGGGCACTCCGGTTTCCTCTCACATCCCAAAGACATGCTGTAGGTGGATTGGACACTCTAAATTGGCCCTAGGCGTGTGTGTGTGTGTGTGTGTGTGTGTGTGTGTGTGTGTGTGTGTCTTCTGTGGAAGGTTGGGCGCTGGGCTGAAGAAGGATGAGTGCACAGACTGAAGCTTGCAGTAGTAGGCTTTGCTGTATTTTGTTATTAGGTTTTTTTTTTTTTTGTGGATTTTCGGAGTTGCTTAAATTTCAGGAAGGAGTTAGGGTTTTTGCATTTCTGATATTGCTTCCATTTTTTGTCTTTTTGATGCAATGTTAGTTTTGTTTCTTTTGATAGCCAGGGACAGGGACTGGTTTTGACACGTTTGATTCTAAGAGAGGCTTGCTAGTTTAGTAGGCTTAGGAATGATCGTTTGAAAGAGGACAGAGCACTGTCTAGTGGAAGGGTTTTTAGAGGGGGCCAGTCAGTATGCTTTAGACATTCTGAGAAAGTTAGTAGGTTGAAAAAAAAGAGAGGTTGTGGGTTTGAATGTAATGATATTGTTTTTGCAGAGGAGATGGGAGTCAGTCAGCAAAGGCATATGTGGTTGCTGAGAGGGTCCGGTAGTATTCCGGCATTTGAGATAAGGCTGGGATGGGATGTTAGGATCTAATCAATGATGGTACCATCTTTATTTGGTCTGGTTGGAGAGTTTACGAGTTGGGAGAAGTTGTACTGAATCCCCTTCCCACACAATCAGAGTTAATAGAGACCCCAGAAAGGTGAGCGAGAGACTATCAGTAAGAATCTAGTAAAATAGACCTAGGGTAGTAGTTGTAATGGTTGTAAAAGAGTGTGAATGTCTGTTGGTAGGAATGTGCAGTCTTGACGTCAGTGCAAGTTTGTGAGCAGCAATGTAATTTAAGGCAACTGCTCGAAGGCTCTTAACTACTAATGGTTAGTGTCGGAGAGGCACAGACAATCCTTTTTGGGTCAGACAGAGGCCGAGGAGGAGAAGGGGCTGGTTGGATGTAAGGGGGGATTTTAGTCTGCGGAAAGCAGGTAGAACAGATAGAAATAGCAAATGGGAAAGATGGTGTCCCTCCGAGTGTGCACGCTAAACAGGCAGCGCTAGAGCAGAGGTGTACTAAGCTGTAGACTACAGTAGTTAACAGATTACTGGAGCTTACAAGCACTTATGCTACAAGCTGTAGCAGTAAATTATTTTCTGTTCTGGGACAGCAAATTGTTTCCACGTGCTGGGAGGCAGATGGTGGTACTGTAGTTTAGTCTTTGTTTTTTGTAGATACATTCTGCACGTGGGAAAACCCTTACAGTGTTAAGTATATGTTAGGAAAAATTACAATAGGTATCAGCAGTTCAAAATTAAGCAAACACTGACATTTAATTCTCTTGTTACCTAAAAATAGTTGCGTAGGTATCAGCAGTTCAAACATTAAGCAAACACTGCAACTATAACTCTCTTGTTAACTACTAACATTGTAAAGCCTGGGGGGGGGGCTAGAGAACCCAGACTATGAAGTATGCATAACAAAATAACAGTGGTGGCATATCTGGTAATTAAGCACAGAGTTCTACAACTGTACGAACAGTTTTGCTGATACATGCAACACAGAGTTCGTTAAGTACGAACAGTTTTGTTGTGATAATGCCGTTAACACATGCTTTGGTAGAAATGAGGCACGTAATCTTAGTGTCCTTAAGACAATAAAAAGAATGTAGCCAGGGGTTCGTCAGCACTGCCAGCTATTTGGTTTGCAGTGCGAGTTATCTGGTTCTAGGTCATAAATAAATAAAAATAACACTGGTGGGATGGAAATTAAGGTAAAAAGGCTGTATCAGACAAGTACGCTGTGCTGATAAGGCTTCCGTCTTGCAACCCTACCCCATAGTCCAGACATTTGGAGAATATGGGAGATTACCGTCACATGTAGTACACAACCAGTACTTGCCAGAAATTCCTGCAGCTCCTTCAGTGTTGCTGTAGATCTCTTAGCAGCTTCCCTGACCAGTTTTCATCTAGTTTTTTCATCGATTTTGGCAGTACCTACAGTTCTTTGCAATGTCACTGTCTTCTCATATTTTCTCCACTTTTTGATGACTGTCTTCACTGTGTTCAATGGTATATCCAATGTTGTGGAAATGTTTTTGTACCCTTCTCCTAACTGATACTTTTCAACAATGACATCCCTTTGATGCTTTGTAAGCTCCATGCAAACCATGGCTTTTGCTGTAGCAGGCAACTGAGTAAATGTCAGGAAAATCCTACTAGGACAGCTGAACTTTATGTATTTGGGGTTAATCAGAGTCTCTTTAATTGATGGAAGGTTGTGCACCCAAGAAGACTGAATGTTGTAATTAAATCAAAAGGTGCTTCAACAAAGTATTAGTTTATTGTGGTCTAATTTTTTTATATCACAAAAACCTGGCATTTTAACAGGCATGTGTACACTTTTTATATCCACTGTACTCACACTTTTTTAATGTCAAACTGCCACAATGCAGAAAACAATTTGTTACAGTTTAGACCACACAGGGAGCACTACAGCTCTTACATTTGACCACAAATGCAATCGGGATCAGCTAATTACAACTTTCCAACAATGTGCACACAGGCCGTTGCCCTTTCACTTCCCTGCCCTATTCCAGTCCTGCCTCAACTCTCCTTCTGTACTTTATTTAAAAATTCTTATTTTAAACTGCAGCAAACCGTTGTTAAAACAGCTGCTACAGTTTATACACTCCCTGCACTGAGCGGTATGGCGATCCAGGTTTACAGAAAAAAAAATCTTTTTAAACTGTAGCAAACTGCTACAGTTTAGACCACATATGGAGCACTACAAGTTTGAAAAATCGGGATCAGTTGATTACACCCTCGCAACACTTTGCACACAGGGAGTTGCCATCTTGCCCCACCATAGCTATGCTACTAGATCTTTGCATTGGGTGGCATAACTCAATCAGTTCTCCTAGAAGAAGAAAAAATAAATAGAACATAAAAATACATTGCAAAGCTGTCTGTAATGGGATCACCATTACAGAATATTGGAAGAATGTGAGCAAAAACTGAATACACTCAGATTGACGTACCCCGAGATAAGGCAGTTTTGAACATCGAATGTCTAAGTCTGTATTTCCAGTCATTCAGTCTCTCTGTTGGTCAGCAAAATAGTAAGTGAGCTGTAACTACAGAAATACTCAATACAGCGCTAGTCTTTTCTCCACTAAGGCCATCACGTGGGAAAGAAAATTAAAAAAAGACAGCTGTCCTCCAACTTAGTTCTGAAGAACAGAAAGGGACTAAAGACATTGTTGATTTAATTAATTACAAATTTGTATTACTTACGATGGGACATGTACAGAAAAAATATATGTATTATGCAATGCTTTTTGTAATGCGTTTGCCATGTTACCAACAATCGCATTACAGAACACGTTACCAATGATCGCACTACAAAAATACTTGCAATGTAAAAAGCTAATAAATGACTACTTGGCTTCAGCATAGCTTGCAAGATGACTAGAGAACTGGGCTGCACATACGTATAACAGGCATAAAAAAAGTTTCCAGGACAACACTTCTGCAGCTAAGAATCCCTCAACAAAACGGAATACCTCCACCAACTTGTGAGAGCTATATAGTTCCCAGAGATGCTCAGCATTGTGTTTTTATTGGATGTTAAACCGGGGTTAAAAGGAGCTAATGCATACATAATCAATTATAGGAGTTTCCAGGATGAAAGGATAAGGAAGGGCTGTCCTTCAGCGGCAGTAGAGAAAAGAGGAAATAAAACAAGGGTGTTACTACCGTGCTGTGCCAGTGCCCATATATTTTGAAAGTGTTGCGAGAGTGTTTCAGGGTTTAAAATGGCCAGCGAGCAGGTGTGTGAGAAACAGTCAAAACTGCAATTTCCCATACCAGTAAAATATTCAGTACTACTAGGTTAAAAGACAAGGGAGAAACTAATCGCAGAAATGAGGAATCGTGGGCAGAAGCACGTAGCGGTCGTTTAAGGGGGTGGTACAGACACTACTTGTTTGCGTGTGTTAAGCCCTCCTGAAGAATCTGCAAGACGTGGAGTATTTTTTATTACAGCTCTGAGCTTGTACTCTTCCACAAAGAAGGTCAGCCACGGGTCCTTGATATTAGCTGTGACATCACAGAAATGGATCCCAGATCAATCTCCCAGGGAGGAGGGGGCACCACAGATAGCTACTCTTTTCAATGACACTCTGCCTCCAATATTAATAGATTATGTTCGGTTAGTAAGCCAGGTTGTTATCCAGTGGGCAACATATGGGTTTACAATTAGCTTATTAGTAATGCCTGAATGTGGGATGGTATCAAAGGCTTTGGCCAGGTCCAGGTAGGCAGCTTGAACCAATATGCCTGCATTTACTGCATCAATGAATTGTTCAAAGATGTCCATCTGGATCAGAAGGCAGGTTATACATTTGACAAACTCAAACTGGTATGGTTGTAGACAACTTAAGTTCATATAAGCAAGTTCCATGATGACCCTCTTCAAGAGAAATCTTGATGCGTGGATGGGAAACAGAAAATTCACCCCAGGGATAACTCCAGTGGCTCTACTTGACAAAGGCACTGAGAATTAAGGTTGGGTGGCACTATGTAAGGGTAATCCTATGGCTAGGCTTATAAAGGCCCCAGGGCCATTAGCCTAGTACACCTATGAACCTATGAGTTTCATTGTTTTACGGAGGAGACTGGTGTGGCCTACAGTTCTCAGGAGTGGGTACCCCCTTGTGGAGTGGAATGACTACCGCAGTTCTCTACATCAGGAGTGGAATGACTACCGCAGTTCTCTACATCTCTGTTATGATGCTGGTGGAGGTGTTGAGATTAAACAGGCTTAGTAACAAGTCTATGAGACAATGCATGTTGCTTACAAGGTGGTGACCTGGCACATTTTTTGACCTTGGACAGAGCACTCAGGATTTGCTCAGAAGTGATAACAGGAGATGGTACAGAAATGCCAGTATGTTATGGAAAGTTAAAAGGGGTGAAGGAGAAAAGTTTGAGGTGAATTTTTCAGCCAATACATTGGCTATATCCTCGTCAGAACAGTATAATGTTGTAATGTTTAGTTCCTTCAGTGCTAGAGATTAGGTCTAAGAGTTCTGAAATTGCTGGAGGCGGCTTTGTGTGAAAATGTTCATTTTATACTTAATCTTAGAGGTTTAATTTTGCTTTCGAGCTCTCTGTTGTCCTTTTGATGATTGGGCTCAAATTTGCCCACATGGGCCTAGTGTTTCCTCCTCTTATGCACTTCTTTTATAGGGTTCCACCACTGGGGTTTATTCGTGAACTTGACATGCTTATTTGTCTCTTATGGCGAGTGGTACTGCAAATGCATGCTTTGAGGAGGGCACAGAAATCATCTGTAACTGTGGAAGCAAGGGTAATTGGGTCATCAAGGAGAGGAGGAAGCTGAATCTTCATCATGTTATCAGTTAAGCTGGAGTAGGTTTGCCTTGGAACAGTCTCTAAAGCCAGAACAGTTTTGTGGTAAATCTGGTTTTACCCTAATAGTGAATGTGAATGGTGGTCAGATTTGACGAATGAAGTGGTAAACGTAGTTGTTGAGCAGAGAGGGCTATATTACTGAGAAAGAGATCCAATATTTTAGCAGCACAGTTGGAACTAGAACCACTTGGTCCATAGAGCCAGCATTAATGAAAAGGAATCATTGTGCATGCATATTGGTGGTGGTGCAGGTTTCCCAGTTAATGGAGGGATAGCTGACGTCACTCTACAGAGTAGTGATTGGTTTGATAGGGATTGATGTCAGCTTGTTTAGGTATGCATGGTGCGTAGCAGATGACAAGAGTAGGTATGGTTTCTTGCTATGATGCAATACACATTTTAATTTACTATGAAAAGGATATGGAGGAATTCAAATTTATTGTCCTGCTTTAAGAGTCCGGATGTGACCTGACTTGTTAGGAATGCAGACATGCCTCCTTCAGTAACAGTCATTTTCGGTATTGGTCTGAATGCGTAGCAAGTACCAAAACACTGCACTACAGGGGTGCTAGATATTTCCAAGACAGAAAAATATTCTGAAGCATTCAGATACATTGCCATTTATTAGACATTTTCTTACTAAACCTTTACCCACATAGCTGCTACAAGCACAATCTCAAACTAAAAGCTAGAATGCAAATGGTTTATTTTCCAGAGTTAAGAATGCCTGTAAAGAGTGCAGCTTCCTGTTTAGGCTTCTAACTTTGAGCAGCCACCATATTTACACCATCTTGATACTGTTTCTCTCTGTAGGTAATTTGAGGAAAAAGACCTTACTTAAAAAAGGGCACTTATTATGGGGAAGAGAGTGTCCTGGCAAATATTCAGAAACAACGAGGAGAGAAGTGCACACCATCCTTAAAGTACTTAAGGTTGTCAGTTATCTCCAAGGGTGATATACTGGACCCCCACTGAATGACACCAATAGCCAAGTCAATGGTTAAAGTTAACTGTCTTTGGATTGTTTTGCAGTCTCATTCTTGTTGATGGCTGGATACTGACAAACCTAGTTTCACACCAAATTCTAATGTACATTCAGACAGCTCCCCATGTCCCTTTTTATATGATCCAAGGTAGTATTGTTCACTCCCAGGGCACAATGACCAGGTCATGTGTGTAGTTAGGATGCAGGACCTGGTTGTTGTAGTGACACTGCAGATTCCAGCACCTGGGAGACAGCTAACCATCACCTTATCTTTGCTCAGCCTGGTTAAGTGGTGCACTTCTGAGTCTGACTTTGGAGTCACCTATGACCAGGGCATTTCCAGGTGCATTGTTCTGGTCTTGCAGGTTTTAAGAGTTTCTGCATGCCGGTTAAGTGATTTCCTTTGTAGTTGCATTATAACTAATCTGTTGAGGAGTTGGGTGTATTACACAGGTTTGAGGGTTTAGCTGATGTCTAGACTTAGCAGTTCTAGAAGGCTTGGATAGAGATTTTTAATGGCCTGAGCATATGGTGGTTTTGAGTTGGCAGTCTGACTATTTTAAATAGGTGTGGGTGTGAGTAAGACAGTGTTAGACACACTGCGTGCCATTGGCTAAGAGTGGATCGCCTCCAGTTTAGCTATTTACACCTCTCCCAGAGAGGCAGAGTTTGTCAGCAAGCATGGCAGTTCTTACAACATTGTCATACTCATCAACCCAGTTCCCCCCTTTTCTACACAAGGTTGGGGTGACACTTAACTGTTGCCTGTCACTGTCACTCTCCTACCTTCTTCAGCAATCATGCCTGACTGTCTCAGATCTTCTGTCTCACAATCCATCAATCTAGTTGTTACGATGCATCAGGAAACAAGAGTACTCTAAGCTTAACAATAGAAACGGGTTTAATAAGCTGTCCCCCATGAATACCATGGCAGCTGTGTGCAGACAGTTAAGTGAGGGGAAATGAAGAGGTGCTGTGGAAGTATTTAGAAGAAGTTTGTCAAACCAGTGACATGTTACGGGCTACTCTATGCAGATAAATAGGTTTACTACTAAAATGTAGAACTGAGGTTCGGCGAGTACGGGAATGCCGAATGTGAGCTGGATGATTCCTGGAATGCCGAATGTGAGCTGGATGATTCCCGGATTGTCAAATTTCAAGTGTACAAGCGTGTTATGCAGCGAATGCCACTGTGCATTTGCTCATATGTGGTCACCGTTAAGACTATAGGTCGTGGTACACTAGGGATCGGGAAATTTACCCTTTTCATCACTGTAGCTCAATCTCAGAGCTGAAATATATAATTGGCAGGGGGTGTGGGGGTGCATGTGTACTTCAGATATGTGCAGTACTGAACCACGTATGTTCATACTGCTGGAAATGTGGCAGGTAAGTGGCTGCAGGTATAAAAACATCTTTTTTGTCAAAAAATACTGAATTTGATATCTTCAGTATTTCCATTTGGCATTGTAATTAATTAATATGCAGTATGTCGACATTATGGTTCAGTATTTTAACCAGGTTATGCTGTGACGTTCATATTTTTGACAGCAAACCAATACATATAGCTGGGAACAGCTCTTGTGACGCAGGAGAAGAAGAATGGGCAAACTGATGCCTAGCAGACAGTGGAAAACAAAAAATACCATTACAAAAATGCAGATCTTTAGTAAATGCACAGGGTTAACCACATGAGAGTTTGACAGCCACCCTGGATGAAGGATCACACATCCACTCAGCTTACATCAAGCTGGTTAATAGTTTAAGCACTATACCTTATGACTAAATCATACACAAACCCATGGATCTAAAGGCCTACAAAGCTAAGTAATCTGGGTCCACAACTGGCTATGTGGCTGCAAACGTCCATATAGCATGTGCAGTTACTCAGTTAATACTCTAGGGGACAAACAGCATGGCAGGGAGGTAACTACTAGGTACCACCCATCTTCTGCACCTTTAAACTATCCCTCGCATCACTCTTACCCCACCTGTCAGCTACGAATGCTGTAAGCAAGCCTAAATCTAGAACAGCATTAATAACAAACACCGCATTACAGTTGCTGCTTGCCAGCTCATGTCACTTTCTTTGGCTGCTCTGCTTGCCAGCTCATGTCACTTTCTTCGGCTGCTCTGCTTGCCAACTCATGGCACTTTCTTGCCCTCGTCTTTCCGATTAAGATCTACAGCCATATCCATAATGTATACAATGCAACACCCACCACGTCTGCATTGCAACAGCATAAGTTAGCTGTTCTCACTGTTCAAGGTATTTCATTTCTTTTCTCTTTCGCTTCAATAGCTAGTACTACTGCTCACTGGTATAACATGCACTTTTTGTCTTCTAACCATTAAATGAGTATTTTAAACAGACATGTACTCCTCTTTCTTACTGAAACAGTCTGTGAATTTAATGTGCTTATTTAGTGTTGAGCTTTTCCCCTTGGGTCCCCACTACAAAAAAGCTTTGTTACTGGTCAGACTCTCTGACTAAACAAATATTAATAAATAAACATACAGATAACAGTGTCTTCTGTTTTTTTTTTCCCCATTAGGGGTCGCCACATCGTATCACCAGTCCGCAAATTTATTGGCAGTAGAGTTTTTACAGTGTTGAGTTGCCAGCCCAGCAGCACCCAAACTTTACAGATGGCACACACATCCACACACACCTCTCAATCGACCACAGAGAGGACATGCAGACTCTGCACAGAAGGCACTTCAGCCAAGAATAAAACCAGAACCTGTTGCTGTGAGGCAACAGTACTAACTGCTGCACCACAGCGGCCACACAAAGATAAATAACAAACTGGCATTGGGTGCTGATTTCTCTAAACATGGGCTAAATTCTTGGCTAGGCTTATAAGGGTCTCAGGGCCAATAGCCTAGTAACCTCCTATGAAAAAATACTACACCTAGTTATACAGCTGTAACCTATTCATATGCTGTCTCAAAACTGGAGAATGGTACAAAAGCTTCTCACAAACAGAATCAAATGGCTTCACAACTTGGCTTGTAGCAAAAGATTACAGCATCTTTCCCTTTTCTCTGTATCCTACTACATTCTTAAAAGACCTGTGCCAGACACGCACAGCATTAGAAGATCCCTTGCTGCTTGAAACCCTTTGTTCCGAGCAACCTCTGGTGAAGAGAAGGTAAGAGGACACTCAACCTTACTAAAACTAGATACCGACAACACTTTGAAATGTGATTTTATCGGACCCACAATTCCTCCTCACAATTAAACTCAGCCAATCAATACATAATTTCAAGTACGGACTAGACATCGGCATCTGTAACTTCCAACACAAGATCTGGGGCATCAAACTTCTAGATGTGCAAAAGGTCTTCAACATGTTCATCAGCCCTATCAACCTATGACTAACGTAATGTTCCTGGGAAAGTTACAATTGAAAATTCTGCTAACAAGAAATCTTTTCATGCCCAAAGAGCAGCAAAAGTGTTGATGGCAGCCTGGGACACAATGGAACCACAAAAGTGGCTCCCAAAACATGATTTGGCATATGTGGTCCTTCCTTTACCAACCTGATACACTCTCTCCATGTTACTATGAAAGCACATGCCTCCAAAAGCAGAGTCCCTGCCACTACTTCATGTCACTCCTCAAGTAGGATGTCCACACTCACGTGCCTCCGAAAGCAGAGTTCCTGCCACTACTTCATGTCACTCCTCAAGTAGGATGTCCACAAACACTCTTCAAGTGTGCTTTTAGTTAGTTACTAGGCATGCACCACTGCACACACTGTTGGAAAGCTGCACAAACTGTTGGAAACTTCTGGTGTTCTGGCTGAAGTGTTATTCTCAAACAATCTGGAAAGATATTGCTGATTGAGGAGTATATTTTTGGCATTTTAGCCTTTAGAGTTCTGCATTGTCTTAATTCTGCCTATTTTTTTGCCTGATTGAATTATATTATATATTTTCTGGCATTGATTTATATATTTTCTGCCATTGTTTTCTGTTCTCATCGGTCATGAAACTGTTCCCCCCCCACCCTATTCTTGTGGTGTTGTTATAGTTGGTGGCTTTGCAGTTACCCGCCCCTACTGTAACTTTGATCTGGGACACCCCTCCCAGTCTAGTGTTCACTTGACAAGGCCAACCCTCTTAGGTTCATAACCTTGAATTTCTTCTGCTCCCCCTTTCTCTCACCTTGCACTTTACTAACGAAAAAAAAAAATTGCACTTTATTCATCTAATTACTATATTTGTGTTCCTTCTTACTTTATTACCTTATTTAGCTTTTGTCTATTCTTAAAAATACTCAATTGTATTTATTATGCTGTATTTATTACTGCTTGTTAGTAGCCTGATTAAATTGTAACTGTTATTCTAAGTCTTTTGGTTTAAGCACTTGGGCTTCAGACCAGTTGTTTTACATTAAGAAGGTTTATGGTCTGCACTCTTGTGGGAGGAGAGGCTAGATTCTGCCCTTCTGAGCTGGGAATTTCTGGTTAAAGGCTTATTGTGCCTGCTTATTTGAACTGATTCTTTCTGAAATTGGTGCACCTTGTTTGCTGTAGCATAGACTAGATTCAGGCCTGCTGAATCTAGCTTCGTTTGTATAACTGAGCACTAATCCAGGCTATCTTTTCTGGAGAAGGTTCCCCTGCACCCTAGTGGCAGGAGTGTGCAGTTAGAACTTTTCTGATTGAAGACTGCTGGAACAGGGCTCAGTTTTGAGGGGGGTTTCTTACTGGTAAATTGGGTAATTTGTTTAAATCAGTTTGCTCATTTTTTACCATTATATAAAAAGAAAAAAAAACTTTACTCATCTGTTTTTACCGTGTTTGTTTTCTTCCTACTTTATTTTGCTTCTGCTGCCTGTTCTTAAAAGTACTTAATTGCATTTATTCTGTTGCATTTATTACTACTTGTTAGTAGCCTGATTAAACTGTAACTTTTATTCTAAGCCTTGGTTTAAGCACTTGGGCTTCAGACCACTTGTTTTACATTAAGGAGGTTTGTGGTCTGCACTGTTGTGGCAGGACAAGCAGCTTACATCTTTCTAAGTTGGGAGTTGCTGATTGAAGGCTTACTGTCCTGGTATTCTAAAAGTGTATTACTTGTGGTTTAAGCACTTGGGCTTAGGGCCAGTTATTTTACATTAAGAAGGTGTGGGCTGCACTCTTGTGGGAGGAGAGGATAAATTCTGCCCTTCTGAGCTGGAAGTTTCTGGTTAACGGCTTATTGTGCCTGCTTATTTAAACTGTTTCTTTCTGAAATTGATATGCCTTGTTTGCTGTAGTGTAGACTAGAATCAGACCTGCTGAATCTAGCTTTGTTTGTATAACCTGAGCACTAATCAGGCCATCTTTTTTTTTGGAGAAGGTTCCCCTGCACCCTAGTGGCAGGAGTGTGCAGTTAGAACTTGACTGAGCGAAGACAGCTGGAACGGGGCTCAGTTTTTAGCTTTTTATTGGTTAAGTGGTTAATTTGTTTAAATCAGTTTGCTCATTTTCTACTGTTATATTAAAAGAAAAATACACTTTATGCATCGCCGCTTAGCTAGGGTTAAACTATTCCCTGCGCCACAAAGTCTGCTCTTCAAATTTTCCCTTAGAACTAGCCAGATTTTTAGTTTTAGCACTCAAATCTGTTTCTTTGAGCTCAGCACTTATTCAAAACTCGTAAGCACTAAATAGCTACAAATTACTACAGCACTCAACTTTCCTCACTTGTCTAGAGGAAAACATGTTTTAGTACTTGATAAATAAGCACCTATCCAGGTATGTCTAAGGGTCAGCTCCCGGTGTTTTCTCCTGTCTACCTGATGAATCTGGGCATCTTGGGGCAATGCAGCAATTGCCTCATGTACACAAACAACCTTCTCCTCCTACAACACTACAACCTGTGAGAGATGCACTTATATAGCCAAACTGGAAGCAAAGATCTCTTCACCCAAGTTTGGACTAGACAGTCAAGAGGAAAAGGTAAACACTTGCACCGCACCACACCACACTCATCACACAGTCCCACAAAACCTACACCTCCAAAACACACACCTACATTCACAGAAGCTCTCAATAAAAATCTGCCCAAACAACAGAGACCTCCAAAGCAGAAGAGCAAGCAACCTCCACCCCCCTACACAACCAAAATGACACATAGCCCACAAACTCAGTGTGCCACTCAACCACAGCCCATAAGGCATAACAACGTACCCAGCACTCTAGTCATAGGTGACTCTATAGTCAGGCACACTGATGTTCCAACTCACCAGGCTAAACAAGGAGAAAGTTAATGTCAGTTGCCTGTCAGGTGCCAGGATCCGCCACATAATGCACACACTCAGGTCACTCCACAACAAGTACAAATACGACTCTGTCATTGTCCATGTTGGTGTGAATGACCCGAGACGTACCTCCCTGGACTACATGAAGACAGACATGGAGGAGCTCTCCGATCTTGTAGCCCAGGCATGTATGACCCTAGCCCTGAGTAGCATCCTGCCATCACCAAGAATGATACCACAGTACAAAGACAAAATGATCGACTTCAACAATTGGCTAAGCTGCTGGCATCATTCTAAAGGGATCCAGTTTCTGTCTACATGGGATGACATGATCGACAGACCACGATGCTTTGCCAGTGATGGCCTGCACCTGTCGCCCCTGGGATTCCGGATACTGGCCAAGGCTGCCACCTCTATAGTGCCTTTTTTAGGTAAGGTTCAAATGTCAAGTTCACCACCGTAACAGGTACAAGCAAGCAAAATCTGAGGGTAATGCTACTCAATGCTAGAAGTCTAAACCTCAAAATGCACTCACTCGAGGCACTCAAACTGGAGAACATAGACATCTGTGCAGTGACAGAGACCTGGTTCAAGGCTCAGAGAGCACCCCTTCATTACCAGGCTATAATTCATACCACACCTTTCGGCCACCTAACCTGGACTGAAACACTAAAGGCGGAGGCGTGTCCATATTCATTAAGGATATCCACACCTCAAGGCTAGTTGCTCAGCATAATCCATCCGAGATTATCCAAGTGCAACTAACTCTGGGCAAGACCTCAATCCAAATTGTCGCTTGTTACAGATCCCCCATCATGCCCCAGGATTCCCATTCCTCATTTCTTGACACATTGGAAAATAATAGGGTACAACCTAACATCCTAATAATGGGTGATTTCAACAACCCCACCATTAACTGGGAAAACTACTCATGTAACAACTTTATTGCTCAACATTTTCTGGAATTCATAGATTCCAATGCCTTGGATCAACTTATCCACACCCCCAACAGGGACAGCAATATTCTAGACCTGGTCACTGCAAACATGGGCGACCAGTGTTCCATACCAGAGGTCAATTCCGCGTTTGTCAGATCCGACCACAAGCTAATCACCCTAGACATCCACATCCCACCCCCATCTCCCATTAGGGAAACCACCATAAAAAATGTCTCCAAAGCCAACTTCACGCTTCTTAAGACAGAAGTGGCAAACTTCACGACACCCATGCAGGTGGATAAGAGAGGTACGACTGCCGAATCCTACACAAATGCACTTCATAAGCACTTACACGAGTGCATGGATCGTGCTATCCCTAACAGAACCAAGATGCTATCCTCCAAAAAAAAGACAGCCAATCTGGTGGTCCCCAGCCATAAATCAACTCTACAACAGTAGAAAGAAACTGTGCAAAAAGAGAGTAAAATCCCACGATTGGAGGAACTCCCTGGTCAGCCTCAGTAAGAAGCTGAGATCCCTCATAAAATCCTCCAAAGCTAGCTACGAAAACAAAAATCGCCACTAATTCTAAAGACATCCACAAAGCATCTATAGCTGTGTCAGGAATATCAATGGCAACACTCAGATCTGCTCTGAGTTACAGCACAATTATAGAAACAACTGATATTGCCAACACCCTGGCAGACAGGTTCAGTGCTAACCTCCCTTACCCCCCTACAGGGCCCATCTCTATACCAGAAGAATGCAAAGTTCCTGTAATCACGGCTGCACAGGTAAAAAAAAAAACGCACTCTCCAAAGCCAAGAACACAGCATTCATGGGACCTGACAACATCCCAGGCTGCGTTCTACATGAACTACAAAAGGAACTGGCACCCCACCTAAGTACCATGTTCAACCATAGCCTCACCTCAGGCTTTGTACCTACTGGTGGCACACAACGACGGTTATCCCACTCCACCAAGAGGGAGCCACCACAGACCCTGGGAACTACCTCCCCATTAGCCTGACGAGCCTGGTTTGCAAGGCCATGGAACACATCATCATGGAACTTA
This sequence comes from Protopterus annectens, assembly GCF_019279795.1. NCBI lineage: Eukaryota > Metazoa > Chordata > Ceratodontiformes > Protopteridae > Protopterus > Protopterus annectens. The sequence continues at coordinate 20,424,689 of NC_056745.1, forward strand.
TAAACAAAGACATTGGTAATCTCCAAACTGTAGACCCCACACAGTTCGGGTTTGTAAAAGGCAGATCATGTCTCCTAAACCTGATAGACTTCTTTGAAGCAGTCAACAAAGCCAAAGACGAGGGTAAGGTGGTTTACACAGCCACTATAGATATCGCAAAGGCTTTTAACACCATCCCCCACTCTGGAATTATAGATAAACTCACTAAACTAGGTATAAATTCCTATGTCACAAGATGGGTTGCCAACTGGCTCACTGATAGAACCCACACTGTGAAAGTAGCAGACTCCAAATCCGACTTCAAACCAGTGGAGTACCACAGGGTTCAGTTCTGGGCCCTCTCCTGTTTGGTATCTACTTCTCTAAAGTACAGGCTAACACAGATCATCTTTGGCTAACGAAGTTCACGGATGACTGCAAACTAGGAGCCATAATTGAAACTCCTAAATGTGGACATCCTAAAAAAGAGCCTCACTGAGACAAATGCCTGTTGTCAAAGTCATGGCCTCAAGCCCAATGCCAAAAAGTGCATTGTCATCCCTTTTGGTAATAGCTCTGTACCCATGAACTACCAGATAGGAGGTAGTCTACTTAACACCAAAAGTATGATGAGACCTTGGGACACAGGTGGACAGTAGTCTCTCCTTTGACAATAAGATTGCCACAGTAGTCAGGAAATCTTTCAACATGGCATGCCTCATCACAAAAGGTTTCTCACCCAGGAAAAAAAAAGAGGTCATTGTTCGCCTCTACTCGTCACCCATTAGAGAGTGCAATGCCCCTGTACCTCACAAAACATCTACAACTGGAAAGGTCACAGAAATACCTCACAAAGAGGATTACCGGCCTCAAACAGATGCCCTATGCAGACAGTCTCAAAAAACTCCAGTTTTACTCCGTCGCATATCACCTACTCAGAGGCGATCTCTTTCTGACATACAAAGCTATGTCAAACCCAGAGCTGTTGGACATGCTTCACTTAAAAACATCCCAATCCCTCCGAGCTACACCACAATAAACAGAACATGCTGGAGGGATAGATTCCTGTCCCAGAGACTTCCCATACTATGGAACAAACTACCCATCTATATCAAACAAAGCTCCTCATTAGCACTCTTCAAGAAAAATCTTGACAATTGGATGGGAAATTCACCCCGGGGATCACTTCTGTGGCTCTGCTCGACAGGGGCACAGGAAAATAATTTTCTTGGGTGGTGAAAGCCAGGGTACCTTTTTGGCTAGACTTATATAGGCCCTAGGGCCAATAGCCTAGTACCTATCTATGAACCATTAAGAAAGAAGCCTAGCCAAATTTCCTGATGTCCACAAAGCACTGTCTGCTTAACTGACTTGCTCAAAGTTGGGTTACTACCTGTCCCACTTTGCAAGGGACAGTCCCTCTTTCGGAAGTTCTGCCCTGTGAAAAAAAACAAAAAAATTACAGATGTCCTGAGATTTTCGGACAAAAAATATTTTCTAAATGTTTTTAATTAGTTGCATAAAACAGTTATTTTTCATCTGAAACACCTAAATGTTATAAGAAACTAGATGGGTAGTTTGTTCCTGAGTATGGGAAGCAACTCACACTTTACAAAAATAAGCTTTTACTTTGGCAAACCTTTGCAGTGGCCCTATGTTTTGCCCCGCAAAATCTAATGTTTTTACAAAACATGTCCCACTTTTTACATTTGAAAGGTGGCAACCCCTAACTCAACGTCACATAGTAGGCAAATTGAGGCTGGGGGACTCTGCTACTGAGTCCTATTAGTGTTAAAGCTTTCTCCCATTTGCATTGCAAAGGGTAGTTTCAATCTACTGACCTCTGGGCACAACCACTACTCTGCTGCATGAGGAAGAAAGGGCAGACATTTGATTGCTTATTACTCTGTGCCCCAAATGGGCCGCTACTACAATCCAGGCCTCCAGCGGTACAGATGGACACGCTGCCCCTTTGACAATAGACTGGCTTATCCCGAAGCACAGATACTTTGCACTTAGGGAGGGGTCATCAAATATGTGAATACTGCCTAATATTTCTAATGTGTGTATGGTGTCTAAACGTAGAATACTTACAAACAAACGTTTAATGTATATCGATTTAATTGCTTAGCTAAATTTAATTTAAAAATTTTCCTCACCAAAAAGACGGACGCCATGCAAGTACCAGAGCTATTGAGTCTCCCCCACCACACACACACACACACAAAAACTACATTTCCATTAATGTTTAGGGATACCAGCCACCTTTCGTTGGGGGTAAAACGGGAGCAAAGCCACACACCACCGCATTGTCCGTAACACCACCCATTTCCGCCCTTCTCCCGCCAATTTAGTGACGTCATCGTGACATCACAGTGGAGAACGCCCCCTTTTTCAGTCCCTGACTTTTGTCGGCTTACTACGGTTTTCTATAAACAGGCACAGTCACCGACAGTCCGTCTGTTTCCTTTCTTTTTCAAGCAGGCTATCAGTGTCGCACAGTCTTTTCCGGACTATCGACCAATCACTTTGATTTCCCGATAGTCCGGAAACAAACCAAAAACGTGGTAACATCATGGCATTCCTACTTCAACCAACTTCAGTTACTCAAAGAAAAAAACACGTACAGGCCACGAGCTCATTTTTTCAGATAATTACAAACCAAATCACTGAAAGCCACGTGCTGCGTACTGTAAACATTACTCACCTCTAGTTTCATGGCTGTTTCACACTCCAAAACTACCAACTATAGCTTTCAGCAACAGAAGGTCAATACCCATAATAAATTTCTGGCAAATTCAGACAGCCGAACAAAGTATTAGTAATCCGACTCTCTTCCTCTCCGTCGCAAAACAGAGTCCCACTTACATCCTGCAAATCTGTTCAAGTCCTCCGCTACCTACAGCACTGCCCCAATATACATATTAATGAGCAGATTTGCATGTTGTTGTGGGACTCATTTTTGTGATGGATTGGAAAAGAGGCTGCTAAATTTCTGTGTTCAGTTACAAGAAGTACAAAACTCATTGGGGGTATTTGTACACTGGCGCATTTCATACCTTGTAACTGCCAAATTTTTGCCTCATGTTTTTGGGCTGTTCCTCATAAAATTTGTGTTTTTCTGGCAAGTCACTGATATTGCAGTCACTAAGTCATGACAGACATTTCAAAGTCATATTTCATATTCTTCAGAAAATGCATGCTAACACAAATGACTGATATAGTGATGCTCCTGTTTATTACAATTAATTTTGTTTCTTTACACCATAACTACTCTGGTTCATGGGTAGTTACTAGGTCTGAAATACAGGCAGGGCCAGATTTAGCATAGGGCTAGATCTAGCATAAGACAACCTAGGAAGCTGCCTAGTCTTGACAATGAAGACCCATAGATGTTTTTTAAAAATCTGAATTTATCCCCAAAAGAAAGAAAGAAAAAAACTTCCTCATTCGCATTTGCAATTTAAGGCAGCTGCTGTGAGGTTCTATACCACTTGACAACTCTTAACTTCAGGAAGTCTTTCTCTCATTAGCTGTGTGGCTCTGTTTGTCAGCCAATTAGAATGAGGCTTACTGAAGCCTCAAAGTGTGGTATTTTTGTGAGGCTTATTTTTTGGAACTCAAGCAGCAGCATTTTGTGAGAAAGCTACTTCACATAGTTTCACATCTTTTGGAGAGTTATTTTCCTTGCTTAATGGAAACAAATAGCTAACACCACCTGGAGCATGGAAACCATTTTACTTGCTTACTGCACTTCTTTTGGAGAGCGTCATAGACATTCCAATGAGTACAACATTGATAGTTTTGTCTGTTTGTGAATGACATGACACTTACTGCAGTCACAATAAGATACTTTACATCCATATTTGAACATGAACTTGCACATGATGCCCAAGCAACTGGTCCAGAAATAGCTGAAAGTTTGGGTGAAATATGTATGTTGTGAAACAGGTGGGGAAGGCAGGTGTTGCCCATCATGACAGTTCTGTGCATGCTTAATTATATTTTTCTTTCTGAGGATATAGTGGGTGGAGGGTGCTACTTTTTGATATGATCTTCTCAAAGCACAGCTTGGAAAATACTGTTGGTAAACTTATAAACTCTTTTAATAAACATTTTGTCCATTAGATTTTGATTGTTTTCAGCATTTTGGATTCTAATAAGGTAGAATACTTTGATTTAGAAAGCAGAGTTTGTTTTCCATTCTTTCAAATGCTAAGATAGGTACATCTTTTGAAAGCATTCAAAATAGTGGTGCAGTTAGTTACTTTAAAGGAATGATGTTAGTTACTCCGGTGAAGAGAGACATATTCATTATTTCCTAGATGTTGATATCAGTGATCTTCAAATAGTGTGTCATATGATAATCTAAATCAGCAGTAGGAATGTGAACTTCAGGAGTGTAGACTGATAATCTGAGATAATTTTTCAGAAACGTTTAGCAAAGCAACGTGTGTGATATGGAAGAATTGGGAGTGGGTGTGCTTCAAAACTAGTGTTGGACAAGCAGCATGGTGTGTGTGTGTGTGTGTGTGTGTGTGTGTGTGTGTGTGTGTGTGTGTGTGTGTGTGTGTGTGTGTGTCTGTGAAGACTTAGTTCTTGACTCTCAAACTGGTTATGGCATAAAGGGAGGAACTGACTGTAGTGGGCATGAATATCATCATATGAACCAAGTTCTTCTGGTACAGTCCTCGTTCTTCTTGTTTGGTTTACTGTTGTGTGTGTTTATTATTTGGGTGTGAATAAGCTGGCAGCATGAAGTCTATGAGTTTAATTTTAAAATATTAACTATGAATACATTTTTAATTTAACTTTTTTTTGTGGGCACATGGGTGTGAAATACACTGTATTGGGTTACAACAGTCTGTCTGGTACTTCATGCAGATGAGTAGACTATGTGCTGCTAATGAACTGCTTACTGTCATGCAGGGTCTGATTCCCTCATACACATAGCTCTCAAATCTCTAGATTATTGGTGGAATGTCCAGATTTTTGCCTTGTATTTTTAATCTGTTTCTCATAAAATTTGTGGTTTTCTGGCAAATCACTGAGAACTGAAGTTACTGAATAATGACACACGTTTGAGTTTCCACTTGTTTCATACTTCATAACATTCAGAAAATGCATCATAACACAAATCCAAGTATTCTAGTAACTTTTTAAGTTTATAAGAACAATCTTTAAAATATGTCCCTATTTTGGGCCTTTGTTCCCCCCATTATTTTAGACTTTGTCCAGATTTCTTGCACTAATAGGTTGAGAGGTATGCTCAGACATCATTTGTCTAGTATGTCAGTCTGACTTAGTCACTTTACCAGACAGTCCTCCTGAACTGCCCTGAAAAGAGACACTTGTGTCCAGTGAGCTGTCCAAGCTGAGTTCCTGCACCCTTCAGATAGCTGCTAATCACTGCTTCACTATATGTTATTTGACTATGAATCCCTGAACGTTTCTTGTGGTTTAATGGATTGCAGATGCATTCTCAATAAATGTGAGTTTCAAAGGAAGGGAAATTTACTGTTGTTTATACTATGTCTGTTTACAATGCAAGTGTCATGTTTTATTCATGAAAAGATTTTCATTGCTTTTTTGTAAAATTTTTAATAAAGGTTTTCAATTAAACCCAATCTTTGATCATTGTGAAAGTAAAAGAACAAAATAGTAAGCATACTGACTTGTTTAAACACAGTTTTATGGTAATTGTGGAGAGACAGACAAGTAATGGAATATTGGTATGACTGGCTTGTGAGGGGGGAGGCAGTCCATTCATCTGCCTAGGACTCCATTTCACCATGATCATGTTCTGAGTCCAAGGGATCATTGAGGAACCTATCCCAAAACATTCAGTTTCCTCAAGGCATGGGCCAAGACAATATCCCTGTTTGTCTCCTAAATAGCCTAACCAAGCCCTAGCAGGACCACTCGAGGCACTGTTCAACTACAACCTCAAAACAGGTTACATGCCAAGTGAATAGAGGACTACAACAGTCATCCCTCTTCATAAGGGTGGACCATCAACTGACCCTGGAAACTACAGAACTGTCAGTCTGACAAGTCTGATATGCAAAGCCATGGAACCTATTGTCATGAAAATGATCAACAAGGACACTGGCAACCTGCAGACACTGTAGATATCTCAGTTGGCTTTGTTAAGGAAAGGTCTTGCCTACTCAACCTGGCTGACTTCTTTGAGAGGGTCATCAAGGCTATGGATGAAGGGAGAATGAGGAATACCACCTACTTGACCTAACCATGGTATTTGATACAATACCCCACTCGGGCATTGACAGACTCTCAGAAATAGGTATAAATCCCTACATAACCTGTTGAATTTCTGACTGGCTCAAAGATAGGACCCAAGAAGTCAGGATCAGTGAGACCACTAACACCAGGAGACCAGTCACCAGTGGACTACCCCAGGGCTCAGTGTTGGGCCAGTTTCTGTTTGGCATCTACTTCTTGGAAGTAATAGCTAATGTCAAAGGCCTCTGGCTCACCAAGTTTGCAGATTACTGTAAATGGAGCTATCATGGACTCCCCCTTGTGACAGCAGCATCCTGCTAACACAAACAAATGAATATTACCAACAGCATGGAATAAAAATCATCATAAAGAAGTGTATTATAGTGTCCACTGGGAATCATCACCCAAGCTAATTACTCCATTGATAAAACTCCCCTAAGAGTTGACCTTATAGTTAGCGATCTGGGAACATATGTAGACAGTAATCTGGCCTTCAATCAACATGTAGTCAAGATAGTAAGAAAATCATTCTATGTCACCCAACTCATAAGCAAGGGTATGGCATCGATGTCCAAGGAAGTTACAGTACCAGTCTAATTAGCCCTTATCAGACCCATCATTGAGTACAATGCCCCCTTTGGCATGTACCTAAGCAGGCACTTGCAACAGTTGGAACACCCCAAAGGTTCCTCACCAGGAGACTTCAGGGTATGAGTACCCTGTCCTACAAAGATCACTTTAAGCCTGTATCTCTGCACTCATTCTTCCGCAGGTTACTGAGATCTGATCTATGCCTAGCATATAAAGCATACTCAAATCCAGCTTTGATGGCTCTCTTGCACATTTGCAAAACAAACAACAGAAACAGTAGATCCAAGGATCTGAACTTTTCCTGTGACATAAGTAGAACCTGCAGGAGAGACCAATATGTGTGTCAAAGGATCTCCATGCTATAGAATAAGCTACCCATCTACATGAGTCAGAGTTCATTCCTGACTCTATTCAAAATAAATCATGACCATTTGATGGCAAATCACCATTTCATCTGATCTCCATGTGTCTGATGGACAGAAGTCAGCAGTAAGTAAACTAGCCCCAACTAACATCCCCCCACATAACCCTCAGCTACTTCTTTACTAACATACCCCACCATTTAGGTGTGCAATGAACTTCGGGTCAAAACTGTGATGGGTTTGGTTGCACAGCTAGGCCTGGAAAGACCCTGGTGGTAGTTATCCTAGTATAAGCCTATGAACCTAAGTGACTTGCTTAAGGACAGGACAACGCATAAATGTGAAGTAAAAATCAGAAATATTCTTCAAAAGTAGATACAGAGAAGAACATGCAAATCTAAATCACTTACAAAGTTAAAAGAACAACAACTTCTGCATTAACATGTATTTTATGATCCACAAAAGTACAAAACTGTATGACTGACATTGACATACTACAATCCTCAGGGATTTACCACAAGAAAGAAACTAAAGGCGGTCTGGCAGTTGTTGTGGAGGATCAAGACTCTTGCCTCCATAGTTAAGGACCAGGGTTTGATTCTGAGCAATTCACTTAACTAGACAGCTCCCTTAACTGGAGCACCACACACACACACACACACACACACTTTTTAGTAATGCTTGCATACAAATGCTGCTACATCTCAAGCTACAAGCTATGCCTAAAGATTACTCTCCAGACTGTATCTCATTGTACTTCTACTGCAATCTAAAATTGGTGCAATGCTGCAAAACATCTCCAGACTGCTGCCTCAGTTTCAAATCTTCTGCACAAAGCTCTAGTCCTGCCTTTCAAATCTCACTGTGTGCATGCTGAGCAGGAAATTGCTCTTAAAGAAATGGACTTAGTATTACATGAAACTGCAATTTTTAAAGGGGAAAACTCACCTAAAAATAATGTTGCATGAAATTACTTTTAGAAGTGAATTTTTTAAAATACTTTAATTGTCTTTTTAAAAATAATGTTGCATGAAAATGAAACAGACTTTTTAAAGAGGAAAATGGACTTAAAATAAATAAATAATGTTGCATGGCTGTCCACCACAGGACGGCGCTGGGCCCTAGGCAGCTGCCTAGGTTGTCTTGTGCTGGATCCAGCTATGCCAAGACCTTTGCTCTCTTGGACACTGCCCCATTTCCAGTGTGTTCAACAGTTACCATTTCACTCTTCTGGGACCTTGCTGTGGGGAGTCATGGCTTCTGCTGATTTTTTTAAATGTTCATTGTATAGGCTGCTATGAGGGAGGATAGAAGAAGTAAAAGAAAGAATAAGAAGTTTAAAGGTACAGGATATGAAATGAGATGAAGTAACAGCCAGAGAGATTGAAACAAAGTTAAAAAAGCCTCTAATTTGAAAACCCCAGGCCCAGATGCACTACCTAACTTCTGGTTAAAAGCATTAACACCTTTGCATGAAAATTTAGCCATGAGTAGGAATTATTTATATGTGCAACCCAAACAAACACCAACCTGGCTAACAAGAGGAAAAACAGTGCTCCTACTTAAGAGTGAACCTGCAAGCTACCCTAAAATTATAGACCAATAATTTGCCTTCCAAACAACGTCTAAACTATACACTGGAATTAATGCCAACAGAGTTTATAGTCATTTAGAAGAAAACTCAGTTATGGCAATAGAACAAAAGAAAGTCATATGGAACAAAGGATCATTTGTTGATAAATAAAGTCATAGTGAAGAACTGTAAAAAGGGGAAGAATTTAAGTATGGCATGGACTGACTATAAAAAGCATTTGATAGTAGCCAACATTCATGGATAAAAGAGTGCTTAAAAATGTATAAGATACACCCTACATTCGTTGACTACATTACAGTGACCATGAAACAGTGGCAGACTACTTTGCAATTAAGCCATGATAAAGGACAAATTATTATTACAAGGATAAAAATTCAAAGGGGATATTTATTTATTTATCATTTGTTAACCAGGAAAGTCCGACTTGGTACAACGCCAGTTTTCAGTGGAGGCCCAGGAGAGAAATACTCCAGACGCATGTCTTTGTAATGTGGGAGAAAACCCACACGAACGCAGGGAGGACATGCTGATTCCGCACAGAAGGCACCCTAGCTGAGAATTGAACTGGAGAACTTTTTGCTGTGAGGCGACAATACTACCGCTGCACCACTGCACCATCCAGGGTGATTCTCTGTCACCACTGCTATTCTGCCTTACCCTTAACCCATTAAAGTGTTTATGTGACAGCTTAGGCCATGTCTATAATTTGGCTCCTAGAAAACAACAAAGTGCAAAGATTTCACATCTTCTCTTTGTCAATGATTTAAAACTGTATATCTCATCAGATGAGGAACTGAAAGCACAACTGCAAGTTGTCAAAACTTTTTTAGATGACATAAGAATGTCATTTAGTCTTGATAAATGTGCAAAAGCAACCTTTAAAGCAGGAAACCTGGAGCAACAAGAAAACAGCAGTCTGGGACAAGAATGTGATGTAACAGAACTTGAGCAAGAGGGAGTGTATAAATATTTGGGAACTGATGAAGGATCAACAATAAAACATGAACAAATGTGAAGAAAACTTAGTAAGAAATACTTCAGAAGACTTAAATTAATCCTGAAAACAGTGTTGATATCTAAGAATAAAATCCAAGGTATAAACCAGTTTTGCAATGAATGACTGGCCCCAAATTGTAATGGATAGTTTAGATAGGAAAACAAGAAGGATGCTTCATGCTCACCAAATGATTTATAAAAATCAGTGCTTACCAAGATTATATATTAACCCTTCTGAAGAAGGGATGGGCCTCCTAGAAATTGATTACATGTATAGGTTCATAGGTTGGTACTAGGGTATCGGCCCTAGGGCCTATACATGCCTAGCTATAACAATTCCCTGGCTTAATATTTACTTCCCTGGACCCCTGTCTAGCAGGGCAACTGACGTGATTCTCAGGGTAAATTTCCTATCTCCCATCCAATCATCAATGTTCCTTTTGAAGAGGGCCAAAGAGGCACTCTGCTTGACATGTATGGGCAGTCTATTCCAAAGTCTGGTGACTCTCTGGGTCAGGAACCTATCCCTCCAGCATGCTTTGTTCATTGTGGTGACAAGGTTTAGGCCCCTGTAACATGTGCATCTGATGCATTGGGATTTCTTTAAGTGTAGCATGTGCAACAGCTCTGGGTTTGACATGGTCTTGTATGTTAAGCAGAGATCACCTCTGATTACACGATATGTGACAGAGTATAGCTGGAGTTTTTTTAGTTGGTCAGCATAGGGCATCTGCTTTAGGCCTGTGATTCTTTTAGTGAGGTGTTTCTGTGGCCTTTCCAGTTGTTGCAGATGTCTTGTGAGGTACATACCAAATAGGGCATTGTACTCTATGATGGGTCTAATGAGGGATGAGTACAGTGGGACAATGACCTCCTTTTTTCTGGATGAAAAGCCCTTAGTGATGAGGTGTGCCACACAGAAGGATTTCTTGACTGTTGTGGTGATGTGGTTATCAAAGGTGAGACCACTGTCCACCTGTGTCCCTAAGCTCTTATCTTAGATCTGCAATTGTGGGACTCCACACATATCTGCTGACCTCACAAGACACAAATGTAGTGAAAGTTTTGAAACATGAGGAGAAGAAATCTCAGGTGACTTCCCTGCTCAGGCTAGCAGAAGCATACCGGTGTCAAGCAGGAATGGAAATCAAAACACAAGTAGATAAAAATCAGGCAGCAACTGAATGTGCCAAAAACAAAAGAAAGAATATAAGGTGAAGGACCAGATGAGAAGGTAAGAAATGTGGAAAATGTATAAATATAGTTGCAAGTTTAGAAAACTTCTAGAAGAACCTCATGTTATCAGGAATGGTTAAGGAGCAGCAAATTCAAACCAAGAGATGAAAGGTTAATATTGGCGGCACAAGATAGTGGGCTACATACACGTTGGTTTACAAAGTCCATTGAACATATGGGAGAAACAAAAAAAATAATTGGAAACAGTTGCACACTTTGTTGCTGGTTACGACATACTAATGGCAGAAGGACTATATACTGAAAGGCATAATAATGTGGCAATATTGTTGCACTGGGGTTTGTGCAAACATTGTGGTATTGAAGTGACAGAAAAAACACTGGAAACATGAGCCACAAAGCATCCTAGAAAATGATGAAGTCTATATCTTTGTGCCATATCTAGAGCTCGTTATGGGATAAAGTCCTTGTCTATGTGAAACCCTGTGTGAAACTCTCAGTTGCCTACCATGTTCTATAAATGTTTGTAACCTTACTGAAGACTGTAAACTATGTTAATTTGTAAATGTTACTAATGTAATGTAATCTACCAACTTGAAGCTTTTCTCCCCGGGCCTCAGCTAAAAATGGACATATATCCAGTCGGACCATCCCAGTAAACAAATGTAAAATAAATAAATATCACATGGGATCATTCATTACCAACAGTTCAAAAGATAGATGCTAGAAAACCGGATACAGTAGTCCAAGAAAAGAAGCAAAAGTCGCATTGATCATTGAAATCACCACACCCAGTGAATACAGTGTGTCACGTACAGAGAGACACAAAGTCATAAAATATCAGGATTTGCAGGCAGTAACGAGAGCAATGTGGAAGAAAGATACCCAGATAGTTCCAATAGTAGTAGGAACAATGGGTCTTATAAAAAAAGTCTACAATTGTATTTAGATATGTTACCAAGACATGTAACGCCATACAAATTGCAGAAGGAGTTATTACTGGGCACATTGCGGGTGCTGCGAAGAGCACTACTGGCTGACATCAGAGTGAAACAATACTAATTTCATGAACTTTAATCGTACTTTGATTTAGGAATGGGGTCCATTCCCATCACAGTATTAGAAACCCAAAAGATTTGGAGAAAATAAAATAGGGATTCATAATTACAGTACTTACAATCAGAATGGTATGGATGCAGTACTGGCTGAATTTGTCACCAATTACACTAATAGTGTTGTACTACATGTAGAGAAAATCCAGTCTAGTGTTACTTTGAGTGCCCTGTTGCTTGCATTAAGGACTGGCCTTGGGTCAACTGGTGCCCTAGCCAAAAGGTCTCCACAGTGCCCGCCCCCAACAGCACCCTGTGGCCCTATCCTGGTCTACATACACTATCCAGATTACTGGAAAAGCTGCCCTGCTAGAGCTGAACCCTAGGCAGCTGCCTAGTTGGCCTATGCTTAAGGCTGGCTATGCTTGCATTTGGTCGAACAGTGGGGAAGTATTTACATGTAAGAGTAGCGTATGTAGTTGGTGATGATCACTGAGGAAGATGAGGCTCTGTTACATCACTTGTAGTGACATTACATAGCAGTCGGTTATCACTGAGGAAGCTGAGGCTGTGTTACATCACTTCTAGTGACATTATATAACAGTAGATGATCACTGAGGAAGCGGAGACTCTGTTACATCACTTGTAGTAACATTATATAGCAGTAAATGATGATCACTGAGGAAGTGGAGGCTCAGTTACATCACTTGTAGTGCCATTATATAGCAATAGATGATCATTGAGGAAGCGGAGGCTCTGTTACATCACTTGTAGTGCCATTATATAGCAGTCGATGATCACTGAGGAAGCAAAGGCTATGTTACATCACTTGTAGTGACATTATATACCAGTAGATGATCACTGAGGAAGCTGAGGCTGTGTTACATCACTTGTAGTGACATTATATAGCAGTAGATGATCACTGAGGAAGCTGAGGCTGTGTTACATCACTTGTAGTGACATTATATAGCAGTAAATGATGATCACTGAGGAAGAGGAGGCTCTGTTACATCACTTGTAGTGACATTATATGGCAGTAGATGATCACTGAGGAAGCGGCAGCTCTGTTACATGACTTGTAGTGACATTATATAGCAGTAAATGATGATCACTGAGGAAGAGGAGGCTCTGTTACATCACTTGTAGTGACATTATATGGCAGTAGATGATCACTGAGGAAGCGGAGGATCTGTTACATCACTTGTAGTGACATTATATAGCAGTAGATGATGGTCATTGAAGAAACGGAGGCTGTGTTACATCACTTGTAGTGACATTATATAGCAGTAGATGATGGTCATTGAAGAAATGGAGGCTGGGTTACATCACTTGTAGTGACATAATATAGCAGTAGATGATCATTGAGGAAGCGGAGGCTGTTACATCACTTGTAGTGACATTATATAGCATAGATGATGATCATTGAGGAAGCAGAGGCTCTGTTACATCACTTGTAGTGACATTATATAGCATAGATGATGATTATTGAGGAAGCAGAGACTGTGTTACATCACTTGTAGTGACATTATATAGCAGTAGATGATGTGCACTGAGGAAGCGGAGGCTCTCTTACATCACTTGTAGTGACATTATATAGAACTAGATGCTAGACAGATTAAAGGGTAAAGGAGGTTACAGCAGGTAAGTTGTAGCTGTTAGTACTGATGGTTAGTCAGCGTAAAATATGGGACTAAGTACTTGATTAGGGAATGGATATCTGGTGATGTACTTGTGTAGGAAGCAGTAAATGAGGTTAGCATAGTGACAACCTTTTGAAACTGTTATGGTTTTGGACGAGGGGTAATATATATATATATATATATATATATATATATATATATATATATATATATAATATATATATATATATATATATATATATATATATATATATATATATATATATATATATATATATATGGAATCACTACTTAATACCAAATTGACACAATCCTGAAGCCCACAATACCGAGACCAGAATCCCTAAACCCCACATTACCGACATGTTAAAAGCACGAAATTCAAACTCACAAAAGTACTACATACATACAACACACACACAAACACATACACAGCCTCCCCCATAACCAGACAAACCACCCTACACTAAAGATAAGCAGGGGGGCTTTGCCCCCCTGTGCCCCCCACACCCCCCGACTTTAATATTCCAACTCTGAGATCACACATGCACACACACACACACACACACACACACACACTAAAGCCCCTCACAAACACACTTACACACACATACTTACCTGAACCACAACACCAGAAGCGCTAACTCAAAATCCCTTACCATCGGGATTTTGAATTCCGCGCTTCTGGTCTTTCGGTAATGTGTGGTTTTTCATGGTCTCGAACTTTTGAAATTGGAGATTTCAAAAGTTCGAGATATAGTAGTGTTCCTATATATATATATATATATATATATATATATATATATATATATATATATATTTACATTTTTTTATTTTACATTTGTTGACCGGGAAAGTCTGACTGGATGCATGTTCATTTAATAATAATAATAATAATAATATGCATATTATAAGATATATATATATATATATATATATATATATATATATATATATATATATATATATATATATACGGATTTGTATCACTTCATTGAAAGACCATTTCACTGACACCCATTTCACTGAGACCAAGTCACCCAAAGTTCATTTCACCTCAAACTCATTTCACTGACAAGTAGTACTCTAAGGCAAATCAAAGGTATATGTTCTTTTCCCCACTATAGTGCTATCCTGGTGTTAGTATATATAGTTGGGGGGTGTGAGGGGCACAGCCCCCCACCTAGTTGGGTTTTACCAAAAAATGTAAAACAAACCAGACAACAGAAACCCAAATTAAGTGGTGGGCTATGCCACCCACACCCCCAATGTGCCCCTAAATATATATACTAACACCAGGAACTGCACTACAGTGGGGAAAAGGACATATTCCTTTGACTTGCCTTAGAGTACTTCTTGTCAGTGGAATGACTTTCAGTGAAATGAACTTTAGTTGATTTGGTCTCAGTGAAATGTGTGCCAGTGAAATGGTCTTTCAGTGAAGTGATACGAATCCACACATAAATATATATATATATATATATATATATATATATATATATATATATATAAATTGGTCTAGTGTCAAAGATGCATAGAGTAACCACATGCATATACAAAGGCAGTGGCGTAGTACAATGAGAAATGTCCTGTGGAGCTGAAAAAATTACTGATAGCAGTTGAGCTCTCTGCATTCAAATTAAAATGCCAAAGACACTATAAGACTCAATGGCAGACATTATATGTAAAGATATTTGATGCAAATGTAAATAAAATACTTAACTAACAGACAACAATCTGTACATTGCAAACTGTCTCCTCCCCATTTCTACCTGTCAACACTGGTGTTCCCCAGGGCTCCATTTTGGGTCCCCACTTGTTTAACATTTTTACTAACAGATTAAGCTCTGCTACTAACCTGTCTACCCTTTTACAATATGACGATGACTCCACACTTATTAGCACCACCCATACCCTCCCTGTACTGCTTGCTCTTACCCAAAACACTTTCACTTCTATCGAAACCTGGTTTACTGATAACCAACTAATACTAAATCGAAAAAAAAATAAACTTCTACTTTTCCTACCTAAAACAATGGCACATCTCAAATCTTCTTTCTCCATTACTTCCCTTGACAAAACCAACATCATACCTGAACCCCATACACAATTACTTGGTGTCACTATCAATGATGAACTAAAATTTGACATTTATATCAATCAATGGATAAAAAAAAAAAAGTCCAAAAACTCGGTCTCCTATACCATAGACATAAACTGCTTTTAGCCTCCACCAAATCCTCCCTTGCCCTATCTCTTCTCTTACCTTCTATTCTGTATACTGCATGAGTCCTTACTAACCTTCAGTCATCTCTTCTTACCAATCTAGAGCAAACATACAATAAAATAGCTAGATTCACCTCCAACCTCCCCTACAAATCCCACCACTGCCCCGCCCTTCTGTCATTACAATGGCCAGAAATCCCCAAACTGCAACTTCTTCCAAAACTACATATCACACACTCAGTTTTCTATAACCCCACTTCATGCCCTTCCATCGCTAATATTGTATCTCCTTATTACCCACAAAATCAGCTTCGTGCATCTAACAAACATCTTCTGGGCATCTACAAACTGCTGTCTGGGAGTAGCTCTGAACCTATACATGTAGAGAATGCACAGTATGGGAAAAGTGCTGAACCTATACATGTAGAGAATCACAGTATGTGAATAGTGCTGAAACTATTCATGTAGAGAATGCACAGTATGGGAATAGTGCCAAACCTAAACATGTAGAGAATGTGCTGTCTAGAAATAGTGCTGAACCTTTACATGTAGATAATGTGTTGTCTAGGAATAGCGCTGAACCTATACATGTAGAGAATATGCTGTCTAGGAATAGTGATGAACCTATACATGTAGGGAATGTGCTGTCTAGGAATAGTGCTGCACCTATACATGTAGAGAATGTGCTGTATAGGAATAGCACTGAACCTATATATGCAGAGAATGTGCTGTCTAGGAATAGCGCTGCACCTATACATGTAGAGAATGTCTTGTCTAGGAATAACGCTAAGCCTATACATGTAGAGAATGTGCTGTCTAAGAATAGCACTGAAAGTATACATGTAGAAAATGTGCTGTGTAGGAATAGTGCTGAACCTATAGCTGTAGAAAATATGCTGTCTAGGAATAGCGCTGAACCTATTCATGTAGACAATGTGCTGTCTAGGAATAGCACTGAAAGTGTACATGTAGAGAATGTGCTGTCTAGGAATAGTGCTAAACCTATACATATAGAGAATGTGCTGCCTGGGAATAACACTAAACATATACATATAGAGAATGTGCTGTCTGGAAACAGTGCTGAACCTATACATGTAGAGAATGCACAGTATGGGAATAGTGCTGAACTTATACATGTAGTGAATGTGCTGTCTGGGAACAGTGCTGAACCTATACATGTAGTGAATGTGCTGTATAGGAATAGTGATGAATCTATACATGTAGATAATGTGCTATCTAGGAATAGCGATGAACCTATACATGTAGAGAATGTGGTGTCTAGGAATAGCGATGAACCTATACATGTAGAGAATGTGTTGTCTAGGAATAGCACTGAACCTATACATGTAGAGAATGTGCTGTATAGGAATAGCACTAAACCTGTACATGTAGAGAATGTGCTGTCTAGGAATAGCGCTGAACCCATACATGTAGAGAATGCGCTGTATAGGAATAGCACTAAACCTATACATGCAGAGAATGTGCTGTCTAGGTATAGTGCTGAATCTATACATATACAGAATGTGCTGTGTAGGAATAGCACTGAAGCTATACCTGTAAAGAATGTGCTGTCTAGGAATAGCACTGAACCTATACATGTAGAGAATGTGCTGTCTAGGAACAGTGCTGCACCTATACATGTAGATAATGTGCTGCCTAAGAATAGCGCTAAACCTATACATGTAGAGAATGTGCTGTCTAGGAATAGTGCTGAATGTATACATGTAGAGAGTGTGCTTTCTAGTAATATTGTTGAACCTATACATGTAGAGAATGTGCAGTCTAGGAATAGTGCTGAACCTATAGATGTACAGAATGTGCTGTCGAGGAACAGCACTGAACCTATATATGCAGAGAATGTGCAGTCTAGGAATAGCGCTAAACCTATACATGTAGAGAATGTGTTGTGTAGGAATAGCACTAAACTAATACATGTAGAGAATGTGCTGTCTAGGAATAGCGCTGAACTTATAGATGTAGAGAATGTGCTGTCTAGGAATAGTGCTGAACCTATACATGTAGAGAATGTGCTGTCTAGGAATAGAACTGAATCTATACATGCAGAGAATGTACTGTATAGGAATAGCACTGAACTAATACATGTAGACAATGTGCTGTCTAGGAACAGCGCTGAGCCTATACATGTAGAGAATGTGCTGTGTAGGAATAGCGCTAAACTAATACATGTAGAGAATGTGCTGTTAAGGAATAGTGCTGAACTAATACATGTAGAGAATGTGCTGTCTAGGAATAGCACTGAAATGTATACATGCAGAGAATGTGCTGTCTAGGAATAGCGCTGAAATGTATACATGCAGAGAATGTGCTGTCTAGGAATAGCGCTAAACCTATACATGTAGAGAATGTGCTGTCTAGGAATAGCACTGAAATGTATACATGCAGAGAATGTGCTGTCTAGGAATAGCGCTAAACCTATACATGTAGGGAATGTGCTGTCTAGGAATGGAGCTGAAGCTGTACGTGTAGGGAATGTGCTGTCTAACAAAAGTGCTGCACCTATACATGTAGAGAATGTGCTGTCCAGAAATAGTGCTGAACATACACATGTAGAGCATATGTTGTATAGGAATAGTGCTGAACCTATACATGTAGAGAATGTGCTGCCTAAGAATAGTGTTAAACCTATACATCTAGAGAATGTGCTGTCTACTAATAGTGCTTAACCTATAAATGTAGAAAACATGCTGTCTAGGAATAGCACTGAACCTATACATGTAGAGAATGTGCTGTCCCGGAATAGTGCTGAACCTATACATGTAGAGAATGTGCTGTCTAGGAATAGTGCTAAACCTATACATGTAGAAAACGTGCTGTCTAGGAATAGCACTGAACCTATACATGTAGAGAATGTGCTGTCCAGGAATAGTACTGAACCTATTCATGTAGAGAATATGCTGTCCAAGAATAGTGCTGAACCTATACATGCAGAAAATGTGCTGTCTAGTAATATTGTTGAACCTATATATGCAGAGAATGTGGTGTCCAGGAATAGTGTTGAACCTATACATGCAGAAAATGTGCTGTCTAGTAATATTGTTGAACCTATACATGTGGAGAATGTGCAGTCTAGGAATAGCGCTGAACCTATAGATGTACAGAATGTGCTGTTTAGGAACAGCACTGAACCTATACATGTAGAAAATGTACTGTCTAGAAATAGCACTGAACTAATACATGTAGAGAATGTGCTGTCTAGGAATAGCACTGAACCTATACAGGTAGAGAATGTGCTGTCTTGGAATAGTGTTGAACCTATACATGTAGAGAATGTGTTGTCTGGGAAAGCGCTAAACCTATAAATGCAGAAAATGTGCTGTCTAGGAATAGCACTGAACCTATGCATGTAGAGAATGTGCTGTCCAGGAATAGTGCTGCACCTATACATGCAGAAAACGTGCTATATAGGAGTAGTGCTGAACCTATATATGCAGAGAATGTGCTGTCTACGAATAGTGCTGTACCTATATATGTAGAGAATGTGCTGTCTTGGAATAGCGCTGAACCTATACATGTAGAGCATGTGCTGTATAGGAATAGTGCTGAACCTATACATGTAGAGAATGTGTTGTCTAGGAATAGTGCTGAACCTATACATGTAGAGAATGTGCTGTCTAGGAATAGCGCTGAACCTATACATGTAGAGAATGTGCTGTATAAGAATAGTGCTGCACCTATACATGCAGAGAATGTGCTGTCTAGAAATAGTGCTGAACCTATACATGTAGAAAATGTGCTCTCTAGGAATAATGCTTAACTTATACATGTAGAAAATGTTCTGTCTGGAAAGCGCTAAACCTATACATGCAGAGAATGTGCTGTGTAGGAATAGCACTGATACTATACATGCAGAAAATGTGCTCTCTAGGAATAATGCTTATGTTCTGTCTGGGAAAGTGCTAAACCTATACATGCAGAGAATGGGCTGTGTAGGAATAGCACTGAACCTATACATGTCGAGAATGTGCTGTCTAGGAATAGCACTAAACCTATACATGTAGAGAATGTGCTGCCTAAGAATAGTGTTAAACCTATACATCTAAAGAATGTGCTGTCTACTAATAGTGCTTAACCTATACATGTAGAAAATGTGCTGTCTAGGAATAGCACTGAACCTATACATGCAGAAAATGTGCTGACTAGTAATATTGTTGAACCTATACATGCAGAGAATGTGGAGTCCAGGAATAGTGCTGAACCTATACATGCAGAAAATGTGCTGTCTAGTAATATTGTTGAACCTATACATGTAGAGAATGTGCAGTCTAGGAATAGTGCTGAACCTATACAGGTAGAGAATGTGCTGTCTGGGAAAGTGCTAAACCTATAAATGCAGAAAATGTGCTGTCTAGGAATAGCACTGAACCTATGCACGTAGAGAATGTGATGTCTAGGAATAGTGCTGAACCTCTACATGTAGAAAATGTGCTATATAGGAATAGTGCTGAAGCTATACATGTAGAGAATGTGCTGTCTGGGAAAGTGCTAAACCTATAAATGCAAAAAATGTGCTGTTTAGGAATAGCACTGAACCTATGCATGTAAAGAATGTGCTGTCTAGGAATAGTGCTGCACATATACATGCAGAAAACGTGCTGTCTATGAATAGTGCTGTACCTATACATGTAGAGAATGTGCTGTATAGGAATAGCGCTGAACCTATATACGTAGAGAATGTGCTGTCTAGAAATGGCACTGATCCTATACATGCAGAAAATGTGCTCTCTATGAATAATGCTTAACCTATACATGTAGAGAATGTTCTGTCTGGGAAAGCACTAAATCTATACATGCAGAGAATGTGCTGTGTAGGAATAGCACTGAACCTATACATGTAGAGAATGTGCTGTCTAGGAATGGTGCTGCACCTATACATGCAGAGAATGTGCTGTCTACGAATAGTGCTGTACCTATACATGTAGAGAATGTGCTGTCTAGGAATAGTGTTGCACCTATACATGCAGAGACTGTGCTGTCTATGAATAGTGCTGTACCTATGCATGCAGAGAATGTGCTGTCTACGAATAGTGCTGAACCTATACATGTAGAGAATGTGCTGCATAGGATTAGTGCTGAACCTATAAATGTAGAGAATGTGTTGTCTGGAAATAGTGCTGCACCTATACATGCAGAGACTGTGCTGTCTACGAATAGTGCTGTACCTATACATGTAGAGAATGTGCTGTCTAGGAATAGTGCTGAACCTATACATGTAGAGAATGTGCTGCCTAGGAATACTGCTGAACCTATACATGCAGAAAATGTGCTGTCTAGGAATAGCACTGAACCTATACATGTTGAGAATGTGCTGTCTAGGAATAGTGCTGAAACGTATACATGTAGATAATGTGCTGTCTAGGAATAGCGCTGAAGCTGTACATGTAGAGAATATGCTGTCTGGGAAATTGCTAAACCTATGCGTGCAGAGAATGTGCTGTCTAGGAATAGCACTGAACCTATTCAGGTAGAGAATGTGCTGTATAGGAATAGTGCTGCACCTATACATGTAGAGAATGTGCTGTCTAGGAATAGTGCTGTACCTATACATGTAGAGATTGTGCTGTCTGGGAATAGCGCTGAACCTATACATGTAGAGAATGTGCTGTCTAGGAATAGTGCAGAACCTATACATGTAGAGAATGTGCTGCATAGGAATAGAGCTAAACCTATACATGTAGAGAATGTGCTGTCTATGAATAGTGCTGAACATATATATGCTGTCTAAGAATAGTGCTGATACTATTTATGTAGAAAATGTGCTGTCTAGGAATAGCACTGAACCTATACATGTAGAGAATGTGCTTTCTAGGAATAGTGGTGAAATGTATACATGTAGACAATGTGCTGTCTAGGAATAGCACTGACCCCGCACATGTAGAGAATGTGCTGTCTAGGAATAGCGCTAAACCTATACATGTAGAGATTGTGCTGCATAGGAATAGCGCTAAACCTATACATGTAGAGAATGTGCTACCTAGGAATAGTGCTGAACCTATACATTTATTTATTTATTTATTTATTTGCAGTTGGTTTACCAGGATAGTCCATTGGGCCAAAATGAGCCCATTTTCAATGGAGTCCTGGGGAGAAAAGCTCCAAAAACAAACAAACTAGGTACATACAATAGATTACTAATGATAATTATACAAATATAAAAAGATACAAGCATTTCATTTCAAAAATTCAGGAAACATTTCAGAACAATACAGTCTAGTGATGAAAATTTGAGGTGTTTTAGGCTGTGAAAAGTAATATTGCATAATGATACAGAGTAGTTATTGTGTAAGGAGCATAAGCTTTACAAGGTGCAGTCAAATACAGTCTTTGCAGATACCATGGAAAAGAAAAAATATAAAATAAGAGTTATGAGGAATTTATAAGGAAAAATGGCTGGAGTAACATGGGAGGAAAGGAAGAAAAATGCCATCATTAGTTAAGAGGGTGGGAGCAAGAGCTCTCCGAGAGGGACATTAGATGTATGTGAAGAGATTTTTGAACATATAATGGTTAGAGGTGGTGCGAATGGATGGTGGTAGTGAGTTCCAAAGACGTGCTAGGTTATAGGATAGTAAGTTTTTGCCTGGGGGACGAGTTGGTTTGTGCACTTCTAATAGGTTTTGATTGTTTGACCTTAAAACTCTATCAGGTAGGTGCATCTTAAAGGCAGAAGACAGGGAGGGACAGAGAGGGGTTGAAAATGAGCTTATGGACAAGAGTTAGCTGAGTATAGATGAGATGATTGGGTAGTTCGAGCCAATTAAGTTTTTGGAGAGAGGCTGTTAGCGAACTTGGCGATTTTGTTGTAGCAAGAGGAAAGTTGTTTTTTTAGAGAGGACTGAAGATTAGTTAGGAGTGGAGCTCCATAGAGAAGGGAGGGGATAAGAAAGGAAGAAGAGAGAGTGATTTTAGAGGTGCTTGTAAGGTACTGATTTTGTCGGTAGAGCATACCTAGTTTTTGATGGGTTTTTTTGATATTTAATTGTAGATGGGAGTTGAAATTAAGCTGGTTGTCAATTTGGACACCAAGTAACTTGGTTTCTGACACCAGTTCCAGAAGTGAGTTATTTTGACTAGTAATCAAGAATGTGTTTATATCGAAAGGAGTAACTTTAGAGGGGGTAAATACCATTAGTTTAGTTTTGGAAGCATTGAGTGCTAGGTGGTTTATTCTCATCCATTGCTCAGTGATTGAAAAAGCTTCTTGTGTAAGCTTTAGGAGCATAGAGGTAGATGTGGCAGAGCAGATAATGGTAGAATCATCTGCATATTGGATGATATCTGAGAATGGAATAGATTGTGGAAATCATTTATAAATATATTGAAAAGAAGTGGACCTAGTATGGAGCCTTGAGGAACTCCGGTGGGGTACTAAGAAAAGAGGAGGTTGCCTTTTTCCATTTTACAGCTTGGTATCTATTAGATAAGTAGCTGGAGAACCAGTTCAAAGAGGAGGGAGATAGGTTAAGTTTTGAGAGTTTTGTTAAGAGCAGGCTGTGTGAGATAGTGTCAAAGGCCTTAGAGAGGTCTAGTAGTAGGGTAGAAACAATTTGGCCAGAGTCACGAAGCTTTGTTTACAGTTTCAAGATAGGAGAGGAGGGCTGTCATGGTGCTATGATTTGGCCTAAATCCATGTTGTGTAGTAGTTAGAAGGTTATTATCTAAGAGATGTGGTAAGAATTGAAGTTGGACACATTTTCTAGAAGTTTAGAAATGGGGACAGGATAGCAATGGGTCGGAAGTTGTTGACATTACAATTGTTGCCACCTTTATGCAGAGGTATGATAAAGGCTTGTTTCAGATTTGGGGTACTGTACACTCTTGGATGGAGCGGTTGATTAGAATGCTTATGGATAGGCAATTGCTTCAGCAGATATGCTTAGAAAGTAAGAAGGGATGTTATCAGGAGCGTTAGTGCATGGCTTCAATTTCTGAAGGAGTTTCTTTACAGTAGAAGTGAGTATAGGTTTTAATGAGAATAGAGGTGAGTGGGGAGAGGGAGTATTAGAGGATGGTAAGGATGATGTGGAAGTTAGCGAGGAGAAGAGGTGGAGGATAGAGAGTTAGTAGATGGGAATGACGGAGCAGCAGTGCGGGAGGATTGTTGGCAGGGAGGGTGGGGTGTATTAGATAATGAGGTGGAACTAGGGAATGAGGAGGTTAGTTTGCCAATAGATTCAATGAAAAAGGAGTTAAATTGAGTAGCTAAGTCTAAATCTGGGCATTTGGGTCTGGGGTAGGGGTGTGTGGTTTGCTGGGGTTAAGGAGGGTAGAGATACCTTCCAGAATTTCTGAGGGTTTGTTTTATTATTGTTTTGGAGTGTAAAGAAGTTTTGTCTATCAGAGATAATAAGCTTTTTTACTTTATTTCAAGTGTTTTGTATTCAATGTGGTGTCGAGGGGTCTTGTTTTTCTGATAGAGTGCCCAGGCTTTATCTCTATGGCATGGTTGCTAGTGTGTTTTGCAAGCCAGGGTGGAATTAGTTTTATTCTCTTTGTCCTCAAGGGCTTGGGAGTCTAGTAGTTTTAAGAATGTTGAGCTGAAGTGGGCAACTGCGTTATCTAAGGATAATGTCCTTAGACAATTCCAGTTAATTGCTTTTAGAGAGTTTGTGAAGGTTGTTGGGTTAAAGTTTTTGTGGTTGCGGGTAGTAATATAATTATGGGTGCGATGTGGGATACAGGGGAGTCGGTGAGTGAAGATGGGCATATGATCACTTAGAGGATCGGGAAGAGTGCCACTGTCAGAAAAATTGTGGGGATGTGAGACTAGAATCCAATCTATACATGTAGAAAATCTGCTGTCTATGAATAATGCTTAACTTATACATGTAGAAAATGTTCTGTCTGGGAAAGCGCTAAACCTATACATGCAGAGAATGTGCTTTGTAGGAATAGCACTGATCCTATACATGCAGAAAATGTGCTCTCTAGGAATAATGCTTAACTTATACATGTAGAGAATGTTCTGTCTGGGAAAGCGCTAAACCTATACATGCAGAGAATGTGCTGTGTAGGAATAGCACTGAACCTATACATGTAGAGATTGTGCTGTCTAGGAAAAGCACTGAACCTATACATGTAGAGAATGTGCTGCCTAAGAATAATGTTAAACCTATATATCTAGAGAATGTGCTGTCTACTAATAGTGCTTAACCTATACATGTAGAAAATGTGCTGTCTGGGAATAGCACTGAACCTATACATGTAGACAATCTGCTGTCCAGGAATATAGCTGAACCTATTCATGTAGAGAATATGCTGTCCAAGAATAGTGCTGAACCTATACATGCAGAAAATGTGCTGACTAGTAATATTGTTGAACCTATACATGCAGGGAATGTGGAGTCCAGGATTAGTGCTGTACCTATACATGCAGAAAATGTGCCGTCTAGTAATATTGTTGAACCTATACATGCCGAGAATGTGCAGTCTAAGAATAGTGCTGAACCTATAGATGTACAGAATGTGCAGTCTAGGAACAGCACTGAACTAATACATGTAGAGAATGTGCTGTCTAGGCTAGGAATAGCACTGAACCTATACAGGTAGAGAATGTGCTGTCTTGGAATAGCGCTGAACCTATACATGTAGAGAATGTGCTGTCTGGGAAAGCGCTAAACCTATAAATGCAGAAAATGTGCTGTCTAGGAATAGCACTGAACCTATGCATGTAGAGAATGTGCTGTCTAGGAATAGTGCTGAACCTCTACATGTAGAAAATGTGCTATATAGGAATAGTGCTGAACCTATACATGTAGAGAATGTGCTCTCTGGGAAAGCACTAAACCTATAAATGCAGAAACTGTGCTGTCTAGGAATAGCACTGAACGTATGCATGTAAAGAATGTGCTGTCTAGAATAGTGCTGCACCTATACATGCAGAGAACGTGCTGTCTATGAATAGTGCTGTACCTATACATGTAGAGAATGTGCTGTATAGGAATAGTGCTGAACCTATACATGTAGAGAATGTGCTGTCTAGAAATAGCACTGATCCTATGCATGCAGAAAATGTGCTTTCTAGGAATAATGCTTAACCTATACATGTAGAGAATGTTCTGTCTGGAAAGCTCTAAATCTATACATGCAGAGAATGTGCTGTGTAGGAATAGCACTGAACCTATACATGTAGAGAATGTGCTGTCTAGGAATAGTGCTGCACCTATACATGCAGATAATGTGCTGTCTACGAATAGTGCTGTACCTATACATGTAGAGAATGTGCTGTCTAGGAATAGTGCTGCACCTATACATGCAGAGAATGTGCTGTCTACGAATAGTGCTGTATCTATACATGTAGAGAATGTGCTGTCTAGAAATAGTGCTGCACCTATACATGCAGAGACTGTGCTGTCTACGAATAGCGCTGAACCTATACATGTAGAGAATGTGCTGTCTAGGAATAGTGCTGCACCTATACATGTAGAGAATGTGCTGTCTAGGAATAGCGCTGAACCTATACATGTAGAGAATGTGCTGCCTAGGAATAGTGCTAAATCTATACATGTAGAGAATGTGCTGTATAGGAATAGAGATGAACCTATACATGTAGAGAATGTGCTGCCTAGAAATAGTGCTGAACCTATACATCTAGAGAATGTGCTGTCTACTAATAGTGCTGAACCTATACATGTAGAAAATGTGCTGTCTAGGAATAGCACTGAACCTATACATGTAGAGAATGTGCTGTCTAGGAATAGTGCTGAAATGTATACATGTAGATAATGTGCTGTCTAGGAATAGTGCTGAAGCTGTACATGTAGAAAATATGTTGTCTGGGAAAGTGCTAAACCTATGCATGCAGAGAATATGCTGTCTAGGAATAGCACTGAACCTATACAGGTAGAGAATGTGCTGTATATGAATAGTGCTGCACCTATACATGTAGAGAATGTGCTGTCTAGAAATAGTGCTGCACCTATACATGTAGAGAATGTGCTGTCTAGAAATGGTGCTGCATCTATACATGTAGAGAATGTGCTGTCTGGGAATAGTGCTGAACCTATACATGTAGAGAATGTGCTGCACAGGAATAGCACTAAACCTATACATGTAGAGAATGTGCTGCCTACGAATAGTGCTGAACCTATATATGTAGACAATGTGCTGTCTAAGAATACTGCTGATCCTATTTATGTAGAAAATGTGCTGTCTAGGAATAGCGCTGAACCTATACATGTAGAGAATGTGCTGTCTAGGAATAGTGCAGAACCTATACATGTAGAGAATGTGCTGCATAGGAATAGAGCTAAACCTATACATGTAGAGAATGTGCTGTCTACGAATAGTGCTGAACATATATATGTAGAGAATGTGCTGTCTAAGAATAGTGCTGATACTATTTATGTAGAAGATGTGCTGTCTAGGAATAGCGCTGAACCTATACATGTAGAGAATGTGCTGTCTAGGAATAGCGCTAAACCTACACATGTAGAGATTGTGCTGCATAGGAATAGCGCTGAACCTATACATGTAGAGAATGTGCTGTCTAGGAATAGTGCTGAACCTATACATGTAAAGAATGTGCTGCACAGGAATAGCACTAAACCTATACATGTAGAGAATGTGCTGCCTACGAATAGTGCTGAACCTATATATGTAGACAATGTGCTGTCTAAGAATACTGCTGATCCTATTTATGTAGAAAATGTGCTGTCTAGGAATAGCGCTGAACCTATACATGTAGAGAATGTGCTGTCTAGGAATAGTGCAGAACCTATACATGTAGAGAATGTGCTGCATAGGAATAGAGCTAAACCTATACATGTAGAGAATGTGCTGTCTACGAATAGTGCTGAACATATATATGTAGAGAATGTGCTGTCTAAGAATAGTGCTGATACTATTTATGTAGAAGATGTGCTGTCTAGGAATAGCACTGAACCTATACATGTAGAGAATGTGCTGTCTAGGAATAGTGGTGAAGTGTATACATGTAGAAAATGTGCTGTCTAGGAATAGCACTGACCCCGCACATGTAGAGAATGTGCTATCTAGGAATAGCGCTAAACCTATACATGTAGAGATTGTGCTGCATAGGAATAGTGCTAAACCTATACATGTAGAGAATGTGCTACCTATTAATAGTGCTGAACCTATACATGTAGAAAATGTGCTGTCTAGGAATAATGCTTAACTTATACATGTAGAAAATGTTCTGTCTGGGAAAGTGCTAAGCCTATACATGCAGAGAATGTGCTGTGTAGGAATAGCACTGAACCTATACATGTAGAGAATGTGCTGTCTAGGAATAGCACTGAACCTATACATGTAGAGAATGTGCTGTCTAGGAATAGTGGTGAAGTGTATACATGTAGAAAATGTGCTGTCTAGGAATAGCACTGACCCCGCACATGTAGAGAATGTGCTATCTAGGAATAGCGCTAAACCTATACATGTAGAGATTGTGCTGCATAGGAATAGTGCTAAACCTATACATGTAGAGAATGTGCTACCTATTAATAGTGCTGAACCTATACATGTAGAAAATGTGCTGTCTAGGAATAATGCTTAACTTATACATGTAGAAAATGTTCTGTCTGGGAAAGTGCTAAGCCTATACATGCAGAGAATGTGCTGTGTAGGAATAGCACTGATCCTATACATGCAGAAAATGTGCTCTCTAGGAATAATGCTTAACTTATACATGTAGATAATGTTCTGTCTGGGAAAGTGCTAAACCTATAGATGCAGAGAATGTGCTGTGTAGGAATAGCACTGAACCTATACATGTAGAGAATGTGCTGTCTAGGAATAGCACTGAACCTATACATGTAGAGAATGTGCTGCCTAAGAATAGTGTTAAACCTATACATCTAGAGAATGTGCTGTCTACTAATAGTGCTTAACCTATACATGTAGAAAATGTGCTGTCTAGGAATAGCACTGAACCTATACATGTAGAGAATGTGCTGTCCAGGAATATAGCTGAACCTATTCATGTAGAGAATATGCTGTCCAAGAATAGTGCTGAACCTATACATGCAGAAAATGTGCTGACTAGTAATATTGTTGAACCTATACATGCAGAGAATGTGGAGTCCAGGAATAGTGCTGAACCTATACATGCAGAAAATGTGCTGACTAGTAATATTGTTGAACCTATACATGTAGAGAATGTGCAGTCTAGGAATAGTGCTGAACCTATAGATGTACAGAATGTGCAGTCTAGGAACAGAACTGAACCTATACATGTAGGGAATGTACTGTCTAGAAATAGCACTGAACTAATACATGTAGAGAATGTGCTGTCTAGGCTAGGAATAGCACTGAACGTATACAGGTAGAGAATGTGCTGTCTTGGAATAGCGCTGAACCTATACATGTAGAGAATGTGCTGTCTGGGAAAGCGCTAAACCTATAAATGTAGAAAATGTGCTGTCTAGGAATAGCACTGAACCTATGCATGTAGAGAATGTGCTGTCTAGGAATAGTGCTGAACCTATACATGTAGAGAATGTGCTCTCTGGGAAAGCGCTCAACCTATAAATGCAGAAACTGTGCTGTCTAGGAATAGCACTGAACTTATGCATGTAAAGAATGTGCTGTCTAGGAATAGTGCTGCACCTATACATGCAGAGAACATGCTGTCTATGAATTGTGCTGTACCTATACATGTAGAGAATGTGCTGTATAGGAATAGCGCTGAACCTATACATGTAGAGAATGTGCTGTCTAGAAATAGCACTGATCCTATACATGCAGAAAATGTGCTTTCTAGGAATAATGCTTAACCTATACATGTAGAGAATGTTCTGTCTGGAAAGCTCTAAATCTATACATGCAGAGAATGTGCTGTGTAGGAATAGCACTGAACCTATACATGTAGAGAATGTGCTGTATAGGAATAGTGCTGCACCTATACATGCAGAGAATGTGCTGTCTATGAATAGTGCTGTATCTATACATGTAGAGAATGTGCTGTCTAGAAATAGTGCTGCACCTATACATGCAGAGACTGTGCTGTCTACGAATAGCGCTGAACCTATACATGTAGAGAATGTGCTGTCTAGGAATAGTGCTGCACCTATACATGTAGAGAATGTGCTGTCTAGGAATAGTGCTGAATCTATACATCTAGAGAATGTGCTGTCTACTAATAGTGCTGAACCTATACATGTAGAGAATGTGCTGTCTAGGAATAGCGCTGAACCTATACATGTAGAGAATGTGCTGCCTAGGAATAGTGCTAAACCTATACATGTAGAGAATGTGCTGTATAGGAATAGAGCTGAACCTATACATGTAGAGAATGTGCTGCCTAGGAATAGTGCTAAACCTATACATGTAGAGAATGTGCTGTCTAGGAATAGCGCTGAACCTATACATCTAGAGAATGTGCTGTCTACTAATAGTGCTGAACCTATACATGTAGAAAATGTGATGTCTAGGAATAGCACTGAACCTATACATGTAGAGAATGTGCTGTCTAGGAATAGTGCTGAAATTTATACATGTAGATAATGTGCTGTCTAGGAATAGCGCTGAAGCTGTACATGTAGAGAATATGCTGTCTGGCAAAGTGCTAAACCTATGCATGCAGAGAATATGCTGTCTACGAATAGCACTGAACCTATACATGTAGAGAATGTGCTGTCTAGAAATAGTGCTGCACCTATACATGTAGAGAATGTGCTGTCTGGGAATAGTGCTGAACCTATACATGTAGAGAATGTGCTGTCTAGGAATAGTACTGAACCTATACAGGTAGAGAATGTGCTGTATAGGAATAGCGCTGCACCTATACATGTAGCGAATGTGCTGTCTAGAAATAGTGCTGCACCTATACATGTAGAGAATGTGCTGTCTGGGAATAGCGCTGAACCTATACATGTAGAGAATGTGCTGTCTAGGAATAGTGCTGAACCTATACATGTAGAGGATGTGCTGCATAGGAATAGCGCTAAACCTATACATGTAGAGAATGTGCTGCCTACGAATAGTGCTGAACCTATATATGTAGAGAATGTGCTGTCTAAGAATAGTGCTGATCCTATTTATGTAGAAAATGTGCTGTCTAGGAATAGCGCTGAACCTATACATGTAGAGAATGTGCTGTC
Source organism: Protopterus annectens (assembly GCF_019279795.1). Lineage (NCBI taxonomy): Eukaryota > Metazoa > Chordata > Ceratodontiformes > Protopteridae > Protopterus > Protopterus annectens. Next base: position 20,455,643 of record NC_056745.1, read on the forward strand.
TAGGAATAGTTGTGAAATGTATACATGTAGACAATGTGCTGTCTAGGAATAGCACTGACCCCACACGTGTAAAGAATGTGCTGTCTAGGAATAGCACTAAACCTATACATGTAGAGATTGTGCTGCATAGGAATAGCGCTAAACCTATACATGTAGAGAATGTGCTGTCTAGGAATAGTGCTGAACCTATACATGTAGAAAATGTGCTGTCTAGGAATAGCGCTGAACCTATATATGCAGAGAATGTGCTGTCTAGGAATAGTGCTGAACCTATACATGTAGAGACTGTGCTCTCTAGGAATACAACTAAACCTATACATGTAGAGAATGTGCTGTCTAGGAATAGCTGTGAACCTATACATGCAGAGAATGTGTTGTCTAGGAATAGTGCTGAACCTATTCATGTAGAGAAAGTGCTGTCTGGGAATAGTGCTGAACCTATTCATGCAGAGAACGCACAGTATGAGGATAATGCAGAAGCTATATACATAGACAATGCACAGTATGGGAATAGTGCCGAACCTATACATGTAGAAAATGCACAGTATGGGAATAGTGCTGAACCTATACATGTAGCAAATGCTCAGTATGGGAATAGCGTTGAACCTATACATGTAGAGAATGTGCTGTCTATGAATAGTGCTGGAACCTAAACATGTAGAGACTGTGCTGTCTAGGAATATAACTAAACCTATACATGTAGAGAATGTGCTATCTAGGAATTTTGTTGAACCCTTACATGCAGGGAATGTGGTGTCTAGGAGTAGCACTGAACTTATACATGTAGAAAATGTGCTATGCAGGAATAACACTGAACCTATACATTTAAAGAACATGCTGTCTAGGAATTGTGCTGTAACCTATATATGTAGAGAATGTGCTGTCTAGGAATAGCGCTGAACCTATACATGTAGAGAATGTGCTGTCTAGGAATAGCGCTGAACCTATACATGTAGAGAATGTGCTGTCTGGGAATAGTGCTTAAATGTATACATGTAGAGAATGTGCTGTCTAGGAATAGCACTGAACCTATACATGTAGAGAATGTGTTGTCTTGGAATAGAACTGATCCTATACATGTAGAGAATGTGCTGTCCAGGAATAGCGCTGAACCTATACATGTAGAGAATGTGCTGTCTAGGAATAGTGCTGAACCTATACATGTAGAGAATGTGCTGTCTGGGAATAGTGCTGAAATGTATACATGTAGAGAATGTGCTGTCTAGGAATAGCACTGAACCTATACATGTAGAGAATGTGCTGTCTAGAAATAGTGCTGCACCTATACATGCAGAGAATGTGCTGTTTACGAATAGTGCTGTACCTATACATGTAGAGAATGTGCTGTCTAGGAATAGCGCTGAACCTATACATGTAGAGAATGTGGTGTCTACGAATAGCGCTGAACCTATACATGTAGAGAATGTGCTGTCTAGAAATAGTGCTGCACCCATATATGTAGAGAATGTGCTGTATAGGAATAGCGCTGAACCTATACATGTAGAGAATGTGCTGCATTGAAATAGCGCTGAACCTATACCTGTAGAGAATGTGCTGTCTAGGAATAGTGCTGAACCTATACATGTAGAAAATGTGCTATCTAGGAACAGCGCTGTATCTATACATGTAGTGAGTGTGCTGTCTAGGAATAACGGTGAAGCTATATATGCAGAGAATGTGCTGTCTAGGAATAGTGTTGTACCTATACAAGTAGAGAATGTGCTGTCTAGGAATAGTGCTAAACCTATACATGTAGGGAATGTGCTGTCTAGGAATAGTGCGGAAACCTATACATGTAGAAAATGTGCTATCTAGGAATTTTGTTGAACCTTTACATGTAGAGAATGTGCTGTCTAGGAATAGCATTGAACTTATACATGTAGAAAATGTGCTATGTAGGAATAACGCTGAATCTAAACATTTAAAGAACGTGCTGTCTAGGAATTGTGCTGTAACCTATACATGTAGAGAATGTGCTGTCTAGGAATAGCGCTAAACCTATACATGTAGAGAATGTGCTGTCTGGGAATAGTGCTGAAATGTATGCATGCAGAGAATGTGTTGTGTAGGAATAGTTGTGAACCTATACATGCAGAGAATGTGTTGTCTAGGAATAGTGCTAAACCTATACATGTAGAGAATGTCCTGTCTAGGAATAGTGCTGAACCTGTACAGGTAGAGAATACGCTGTTTAGAAATAGTGCTGAACCTGTACATGTAGAGAATATGCTGTCTAGGAATAGCGCTGAACCTATACATGTAGAGAATGTGCTGTCTGGGAATAGTGCTGAAATGTATGCATGCAGAGCATGTGTTGTGTAGGAATAGTTGTGAACCTATACATGCAGAGAATGTGTTGTCTAGGAATAGTGCTGAACCTATACATGTAGAGAATGTCCTGTCTAGGAATAGTGCTGAACCTGTACAGGTAGAGAATACGCTGTTTAGGAATAGTGCTGAACCTGTACATGTAGAGAATATGCTGTCTAGGAATAGCGCTGAACCTATACATGTAGAGAATGCAAAGTATGGGAATAGTGCTGCACCTATACATGTAGAGAATGCACAGTATGAAAATTGTGCTGAAGCTATACATGTAGAGAATGGACAGTATGGGAATAGTGCTGAACCTATACATATAGAGAATGTGTTGTCTAGGAATAGTGCTAATCCTATACATGTAGACAATGTGCCACCTAGGAATAGCGCTGAACCTATACATGAAGAGAATGCACAGTATGGGAATAGTGCTGAACCTCTATGGGTACAAAGTGCACTAGCTTTAAATAGTGCTGAACCTATACATGTAGATAGTGTGCTGGCTTGGAATAGATCTGACCCTCTACATGCATAAAGTGCTCTGGCTGGGAAGAGGTTTGAAACTATATGTTCAGAGAGTGGACCACCTAGGAATATGGCCAAACCTGTGAATGTAGAGACTGCATCGGCAGGGAATGGTGCTGAATGCCTGCATGTACAGAATGTGCCGACTGGGAATGGTGCCTAACCCTTGTATGTACAGAATGCTCCAGCTGGGAATGGGGCAAAACTTTTGTGTGTACAGAATGTGCCAGCTGGGAAAGGGCTGAACCTCTGCAGGTACAGAATGCACCACCTGGGAATAGAGTTGAAACTATGTGTATACAGATTGTGTCAGCTGGGAATGGTATGAAACTTATGCATGTATAGAATGTGCCAGCTAGAAATGGTGCCAAATATATGCATATACAGAATGCGTCATATAAGAATGGTGCTGAATCTTTGCATATAGAGAATGCGCTAGCTGAAAATGCTGCTGTACCTATGCGTGTAGAGAATGCACCAGCTAGGAATGGTGCCAAACCTATGAATGTAGAGAATGGGCTAGCTGGGAATGATGCCAAACCTCTGCAAGTACAAAATGCACCAGCTGGGAAAGGTGCTGAACCCCTGCATGTACAGAATGTGCAGCTGGGAATGGTGCTGAACCCCTGCATGTAGAGAATGTATCAGCTGGGAATGGTGCCACATTTCTGCATGTACAGAATGTGCAGCTGGGAATGGTGCTGAACCCCTGCATGTACAGAATGTTCAGCTAGAAATGGTGCTGAATCCCTGCATGTACAGAATGTGCAGCTGGGAATGGTGCTGAACCCCTGCATGTACAGAATGTGCAGTTGGGAATGGTGCTGAACCCCTGCATGTACAGAATGTACAGCTGAAAATGGTGCTGAATCCCTGCATGTACAGAATCTATCAGCTGGGAATGGTGCCACATTTCTGCATGTACAGAATGTGCAACTGGGAATGGTACTGAACCCCTGCATGTATAGAATGTATCAGCTGGGAATGGTGCTGAACCCCTGCATGTACAGAATGTGCAGCTGGGAATGGTGTGAACCCCTACATGTACAGAATCAGCTGGGGATGGTGCTGAACCCCTGCATGTACAGAATGTGCAGCTGGGAATGGTGTGAACCCCTACATGTACAGAATGTATCAGCTGGGAATGGTGCTGAACCCCTGCATGTACATAATGTGCAGCTGGGAATGGTGGTGAATGCCTGCATGTACAGAATGTGCAGCTGGGAATGGCGCAGAACCCCTGTATGTACAGAATGTATCAGCTGGGAATGTTGCCACATTTCTGTTTGTACAGAATGTGCAACTGGGAATTGTGCTGAACCCCTGCATGTACAGAATGTATCAGCTGGGAATGTTGCCACATTTCTGCATGTACAGAATGTGCAACTGGGAATGGTGCTGAACCTGTACATGTACAGAATGTACCAGCTGGGAATAGTGCTGAACCCCTGCATGTACAGAATGTGCAGCTAGGAATGGTGTTGAACCCCTGCATGTACAGAATTTGCAGCTGGGACTGGTGCTGACCCCCTGCATGTACAGCATGTGCAGCTGGAAATGGTGCTGAACCCCTGCATGTACAGAATGTGCAGCTGGGAATGTTGCTGAACCCCTGCATGTACAGAATATGCAGCTGGGAATGGTGTTGAACTCCTGCATGTACAGAATGTTTCAGCTGGGAATGGTGCCACATTTCTGCATGTACAGAATGTATCAGCTGGGAATGTTGCTGAACCCCTGCATGTACAGAATGTTTCAGCTGGGAATGGTGCTGAACCCTGCATGTACAGAATGTATCAGCTGGGAATGGTGCTGAACCCCTGCATGTACAGAATGTATCAGCTGGGAATGGTGCTGAACCCCTGCATGTACAGAATGTTTCAGCTGGGAATGGTGCTGAACCCCTGCATGTACAGAATGTATCAGCTGGGAATGGTGCTGAACCCCTGCATGTACAGAATGTATCAGCTGGGAATGGTGCTGAACCCCTGCATGTACAGAATGTTTCAGCTGGGAATGGTGCTGAACCCCTGCATGTACAGAATTTTTCAGCTGGGAATGGTGCTGAACCCCTGCATGTACAGAATGTTTCAGCTGGGAATGGTGCTGAACCCCTGCATGTACAGAATGTTTCAGCTGGGAATGATGTTGAACTTATACATGTAGAGAATGTGCTGTCTAGAAATAGTGCTGCACCTATACATGTAGAGAATGTGCTGTATAGGAATAGCGCTGAACCTATACATGTAGAGAATGTGCTGCATAGGAATAGCACTGAACCTATACATGCAGAGAATGTGCTGTCTAGGAATAGTGCTGAACCTCTACATGTAGAAAATGTGCTGTCTAGGAATAGTGCTGTACCTATACATGTAGAGAATGTGCTGTCTTGGAATAGCGCTGAACCTATACATGTAGAGAATGTGCTGTCTAGGAATAGTGCTGAACCTATACATGTAGAAAATGTGCTGTCTAGGAATAGTGCTGAAACCTTTACATGTAGAGAATGTGCTGTCTAGGAATAGCACTGAACTTATACATGTAGAAAATGTGCTATGTAGGAATAATGCTGAACCTATACATTTAAAGAACGTGCTGTCTAGGAATTGTGCTGTAACCTATACATGTAGAGAATGTGCTGTCTAGGAATAGCACTGAACCTATACATGCAGAGAATGTGCTGTCTAGGAATAGTGCTGAACCTATACATGTAGAGGATGTGCTGCCAAAGAATAGCGCTAAACCTATACATGTAGAGAATGTGCTGCCTACGAATAGCACTGAACCTATACATGTAGAGAATGTGCTGTCTAGGAATAGTTGTGAAATGTATAAATGTAGACAATGTGCTGTCTTGGGATAGCACTGACCCCGCACGTGTAGAGAATGTGTTGTCTAGGAATAGTGCTGAACCTATACATGTAGAAAACGTGCTGTCTAGGAATAGCATTGAGCCTATATATGCAGAGAATGTGCTGTCTAGGAATAGTGCTGAACCTATACATGTAGAGACTGTGCTCTCTAGGAATACAACTAAACCTATACATGTAGATAATGTGCTGTCTAGGAATAGCTGTGAACCTATACATGCAGAGAATGTGTTGTCTAGGAATAGTGCTGAACCTATTCATGTAGAGAAAGTGCTGTCTGGGAATAGTGCTGAACCTATTCATGCAGAGAACGCACAGTATGAGAATAATGCAGAAGCTATACACATAGACAATGCACAGTATGGGAATAGTGCCGAACCTATACATGTAGAAAATGCACAGTATGGGAATAGTGCTGAATCTATACATGTAGCAAATGCTCAGTATGGGAATAGCGTTGAACCTATACATGTGGAGAATGTGCTGTCTATGAATAGTGCTGGAACTTATACATGTAGAGAAAGTGCTGTCTGGGAATAGTGCTGAACCTATTCATGCAGAGAATGCACAGTATGAGGATAATGCAGAAGCTATACACATAGACAATGCACAGTATGGGAATAGTGCCGAACCTATACTTGTAGAAAATGCACAGTATGGGAATAGTGCTGAAACTATACATGTAGCAAATGCTCAGTATGAGAATAGTGTTGAACCTATACATGTAGAGAATGTGCTGTCTATGAATAGTGCTGGAACCTATACATGTAGAGACTGTGCTGTCTAGGAATATAACTAAACCTATACATGTAGAGAATGTGCTATCTAGGAATTTTGTTGAACCTTTACATACAGGAAATGTGCTGTCTAGGAGTAGCACTGAACTTATACATGCAGAAAACGTGCTATGTAGGAATAACGCTGAACCTATACATTTAAAGAACATGCTGTCTAGGAATTGTGCTGTAACCTATACATGTACAGAATGTGCTGTCTAGGAATAGCGCTGAACCTATATATGTAGAGAATGTGCTGTCTTGGAATAGAACTGATCCTATACATGTAGAGAATGTGCTGTCTAGGAATAGTGCTGAACCTATACATGTAGAGAATGTGCTGTCTTGGAATAGAACTGATCCTATACATGTAGAGAATGTGCTGTCTAGGAATAGTGCTGAACCTATACATGTAGAGAATGTGCTGTCTAGGAATAGCGCTGAACCTATACATGTAGAGAATGTGCTGTCTAGGAATAGCGCTGAACCTATACATGTAGAGAATGTGCTGTCTGGGAATAGTGCTGAAATGTATACATGTAAATAATGTGCTGTCTAGGAATAGCAGTGAACCTATACATGTAGAGAATGTGCTGTCTACGAATAGCGCTGAACCTATACATGTAGAGAATGTGCTGTCTAGAAATTGTGCTGCACCTATACATGTAGAGAATGTGCTGCATAGGAATAGCGCTGAACCTATACATGCAGAGAATGTGCTGTCTAGGAATAGTGCTGAACCTATACATGTAGAAAATGTGCTGTCTAGGAACAGCGCTGTATCTATACATGTAGAGAGTGTACTGTCTAGGAATAATGCTGAACCTATAAATGCAGAGAATGTGCTGTCTAGGAATAGTTCTGTACCTATACCTGTAGAGAATGTGCTGTCTTGGAATAGTGCTGAACCTATACATGTAGAGAATGTGCTGTCTAGGAATAGCGCTAAACCTATACATGTAGAGAATGTGCTGTCTAGGAATAGTGCTGAACCTATACATGTAGAGAATGTGCTATCTAGGAATTTTGTTGAACCTTTACATGCAGAGAATGTGCTGTCTAGGAATAGCACTGAACTTATACATGTAGAAAATGTGCTATGTAGGAATAACGCTGAACCTATACATTTAAAGAACGTGCTGTCTAGGAATTGTGCTGTAACCTATACATGTAGAGAATGTGCTGTCTAGGAATAGCGCTGAACCTATACATGTAGAGAATGTGCTGTCTGGGAATAGTGCTGAAATGTATACATGTAGAGAATGTGTTGTCTAGGAATAGTTGTGAACCTATACATGCAGAGAATGTGCTGTCTAGGAATAGTGCTGAACCTATACATGTAGAGAATGTGCTGTCTAGGAATAGCGCTGAACCTATACATGTAGAGAATGCACAGTATGGGAATAGTGCTGAACCTATACATGTAGAGAATGCACAGTATGGGAATAGTGCCAAACCTATACATGTAGAGAATGCCCAGTATTGGAATACTGCTGAACCTATACATGTAGAGAATGAGCAGTCTTGGAATAGTGCTGAACCTATACATATAGAGAATGTGTTGTCTAGGAATAGTGCTAATCCTATACATGTAGACAATGTGCCTCCTAGGAATAGCGCTGAACCTATACATGAAGAGAATGCACAGTATGGGAATAGTGCTGAACCTCTATGGGTACAAAGTGCACTAGCTTTAAATAGTGCTGAACCTATACATGTAGATAGTGTGCTGGCTTGGAATAGATCTGAACCTCTACATGCATAAAGTGCTCTGGCTGGGAAGAGGTCTGAAACTATATGTTCAGAGAGTGGACCACCTAGGAATATGGCCAAACCTGTGAATGTAGAGACTGCACAGGCAGGGAATGGTGCTGAACGCCTGCATGTACAGAATGTGCTGACTGGGAATGGTGCCTAACCCTTGTATGTACAGAATGCTCCAGCTGGGAATGGGGCAAAACTTTTGTGTGTACAGAATGTGCCAGCTGGGAAAGGGCTGAACCTCTGCAGGTACAGAATGCGCCACCTGGGAATAGAGTTGAAACTATGTGTATACAGATTGTGTCAGCTGGGAATGGTATGAAACTTATGCATGTATAGAATGTGCCAGCTAGAAATGGTGCCAAATATATGCATATACAGAATGCATCATATAAGAATGGTGCTGAACCTTTGCATATAGAGAATGCGCTAGCTGAGAATGGTGCTGTACCTATGCATCTAGAGAATGCACCAGCTAGGAATGGTGCCAAACCTATGAATGTAGAGAATGGGCTAGCTGGGAATGATGCCAAACCTCTGCAAGTACAAAATGCACCAGCTGGGAAAGGTGCTGAACCCCTGCATGCACAGAATGTGCAGCTGGGAATGGTGCTGAACCCCTGCATGTACAGAATGTATCAGCTGGGAATGGTGCTGAACCCCTGCATGTACAGAATGTGCAGCTGGGAATGGTGTGAACCCCTACATGTACAGAATGTATCAGCTGGGAATGGTGCTGAACCCCTGTATGTACAGAATGTGCAGCTGGGAATGGTGCTGAACCCCTGCATGTACAGAATGTATCAGCTGGGAATGGTGCTGAACCCCTGCATGTACAGAATGTATCAGCTGGGAATGGTGCTGAACCCCTGCATGTACATAATGTATCAGCTGGGAATGGTGCTGAACCCCTGCATGTACAGAATGTATCAGCTGGGAATGGTGCTGAACCCCTGCATGTACAGAATGTATCAGCTGGGAATGGTGCCACATTTCTGCATGTACAGAATGTATCAGCTGGGAATGGTGCTGAACCCCTGCATGTACAGAATGTTTCAGCTGGGAATGGTGCTGAACCCCTGCATGTACAGAATGTATCAGCTGGGAATGGTGCTGAACCCCTGCATGTACAGAATGTATCAGCTGGGAATGGTGCTGAACCCCTGCATGTACATAATGTATCAGCTGGGAATGGTGCTGAACCCCTGCATGTACAGAATGTATCAGCTGGGAATGGTGCTGAACCCCTGCATGTACAGAATGTTTCAGCTGGGAATGGTGCTGAACCCCTGCATGTACAGAATGTTTCAGCTGGGAATGGTGCTGAACCCCTGCATGTACAGAATGTTTCAGCTGGGAATGGTGTTGAACCTATACATGTAGAGAATGTGCTGTCTAGAAATAGTGCTGCACCTATACATGTAGAGAATGTGCTGTATAGGAATAGCACTGAACCTATACATGTAGAGAATGTGCTGCATAGGAATAGCACTGAACCTATACATGCAGAGAATGTGCTGTCTAGGAATAGTGCTGAACCTATACATGTAGAAAATGTGATGTCTAGGAATAGTGCTGTACCTATACATGTAGAGAATGTGCTGTCTTGGAATAGCGCTGAACCTATACATGTAGAGAATGTGCTGTCTAGGAATAGCACTAAACCTATACATGTAGAGAATGTGCTGTCTAGGAATAGTGCTGAACCTATACATGTAGAAAATGTGCTGTCTAGGAATAGTGCTGAAACCTATACATGTAGAGAATGTGCTATCTAGGAATTTTGTTGAACCTTTACGTGCAGAGAATGTGCTGTCTAGGAATAGCACTGAACTTATACATGTAGAAAATGTGCTATGTAGGAATAACGCTGAACCTATACATTTAAAGAACGTGCTGTCTAGGAATTGTGCTGTAACCTATACATGTAGAGAATGTGTTGTCTGGGAATAGTGCTGAAATGTATACATGTAGACAATGTGTTGTTTAGGAATAGTTGTGAACCTATACATGCAGAGAATGTGCTGTCTAGGAATAGTGCTGAACCTATACATGTAGAGAATGTGCTATCTAGGAATAGTGCTGAACCTGTACAGGTAGAGAATATGCTGTCTAGGAATAGTGCTGAACCTGTACATGTAGGGAATATGCTGTCTAGGAATAGCGCTGAACCTATACATGTAGAGAATGCAAAGTATGGGAATAGTGCTGCACCTATACATGTAGAGAATGCACAGTATGAAAATTGTGCTGAAGCTATACATGTAGTGAATGTGCTGTCTGGGAACAGTGCTGAACCTATACATGTAGAGAATGGACAGTATGGGAATAGGGCCGAACCTATACATGTAGAGAATGTGCAGTATGGGAATAGGGCCGAACCTATACATATAGCAAATGCAAAGTATGGGAATACCGCTGAATGTATACATGTAGAGAATGTGCTATATAGGAATAGTGCTGAACCTATACATGTAGAGAATGCACAGTATGGGAATAGTGCTGAACCTATACATGTAGAGAATGAGCAGTCTAGGAATAGCGCTGAACCTATACATGTAGAGAATGCACAGTATGGGAATAGTGCCGAACCTATACATGTAGAGAATGTGCTGTCTAGAAATAGCGCTGAACCTATACATGTCGAGAATGTGCTGTCTAGGAATAGCGCTGAACCTATACATGTAGAGAATGCACAGTATGGGAATAGTGCTGAACCTATACATGTAGTGAATGTGCTTCATAGGAATAGCACTAAACCTATACATGTAGAGAATGTGCTGTCTAGGAATAGCGCTGAACCTATACATGTAGAGAATGCACAGTATGGGAATAGTGCTGAACCTATACATGTAGAGAATGCACAGTATGGGAATAGTGCCGAACCTATACATGTAGAGAATGCACAGTATTGGAATACTGCTGAACCTATACATGTAGAGAATAAGCAGTCTTGGAATAGTGCTGAACCTATACATATAGAGAATGTGTTGTCTAGGAATAGTGCTAATCCTATACATGTAGACAATGTGCCGCCTAGGAATAGAGCTGAACCTATACATGAAGGGAATGCATAGTATGGAATAGTGCTGAACCTCTATGGGTACAAAGTGCACTAGCCTTAAATAGTGCTGAACCTATACATGTAGATAGTGTGCTGGCTTGGAGTAGATCTGAACCTCTACATGCATAAAGTGCTCTAGCTGGGAAGAGGTTTGAAACTATATGTTCAGAGAGTGGACCACCTAGGAATATGGCCAAACCTGTGAATGTAGAGACTGCACAGGCAGGGAATGTTGATGAATACCTGCATGTACAGAATGTGCCGACTGGGAATGGTGCCAAACCCTTGTATGTACAGAATGCTCCAGCTGTGAATGGGGCAAAACTTTTGTGTGTACAGAATGTGCCAGCTGGGAAAGGGCTGAACCTCTGTGGGTACAGAATGTGCCACCTGGGAATAGAGTTGAAACTATGTGTATACAGATTGTGTCAGCTGGGAATGGTATGAAACTTATGCATGTATAGAATGTGCCAGCTAGAAATGGTGCCAAATATATGCATATACAGAATGCATCATATAAGAATGGTGCTGAACCTTTGCATATAGAGAATGCGCTAGCTGAGAATGGTGCTGTACCTATGCATGTAGAGAATGCACCAGCTAGGAATGGTGCCAAACCTATGAATGTAGAGAATGGGCTAGCTGGGAATGATGCCAAACCTCTGCAAGTACAAAATGCACCAGCTGGGAAAGGTGCTGAACCCCTGCATGCACAGAATGTGCAGCTGGGAATGGTGCTGAACCCCTGCATGTACAGAATGTATCAGCTGGGAATGGTGCCACATTTCTTCATGTACTGAATGTGCAGCTGGGAATGGTGCTGAACCCCTGCATGTACAGAATGTATCAGCTGGGAATGGTGCCACATTTCTGCATGTACAGAATGTGCAGCTGGGAATGGTGCTGAACCCCTGCATGTACAGAATGTATCAGCTGGGAATGGTGCCACATTTCTTCATGTACTGAATGTGCAGCTGGGAATGGTGCTGAACCCCTGCATGTACAGAATGTATCAGCTGGGAATGGTGCCACATTTCTGCATGTACAGAATGTGCAGCTGGGAATGGTGCTGAACCCCTGCATGTACAGAATGTATCAGGTGGGAATGGTGCCACATTTCTGCATGTACAGAATGTGCAGCTGGGAATGGTGCTGAACCCCTGCATGTACAGAATGTATCAGCTGGGAATGGTGCTGAACCCCTGCATGTACAGAATGTGCAGCTGGGAATGGTGCTGAACCCCTGCATGTACAGAATGTATCAGCCGGGAATGGTGCTGAACCCCTGCATGTACAGAATGTGCAGATGGGAATGGTGCTGAACCCCTGCATGTACAGAATGTATCAGCTGGGAATGGTGCCACATTTCTGCATGTACAGAATGTACCAGCTGGGAATAGTGCTGAACCCCTGCACGTACAGAATGTGCAGCTAAGAATGGTGTTGAACCCCTGCATGTACAGAATTTGCAGCTGGGACTGGTGCTGACCCCCTGCATGTACAGAATATGCAGCTGGGAATGGTGCTGAACTCCTGCATGTACAGAATGTATCAGCTGGAAATGGTGCTGAACCCCTGCATGTACAGAATGTATCAGCTGGGAATGGTGCCACATTTCTGCATGTACAGAATGTAACAGCTGGGAATGGTGATGAACCCCTGCATGTACAGAATGTATCAGCTGGAAATGGTGCTGAACCCCTGCATGTACAGAATGTATCAGCTGGGAATGGTGCCACATTTCTGCATGTACAGAATGTAACAGCTGGGAATGGTGATGAACCCCTGCATGTACAGAATGTATCAGCTGGGAATGGTGCCACATTTCTGCATGTACAGAATGTAACAGCTGGGAATGGTGATGAACCCCTGCATGTACAGAATGTATCAGCTGGAAATGGTGCTGAACCCCTGCATGTTCAGAATGTATCAGCTGGGAATGGTGCCACATTTCTGCATGTACAGAATGTATCAGCTGGGAATGGTGCTGAACCCTGCATGTATAGAATGTATCAGCTGGGAATGGTGCTGAACCCCTGCATGTACAGAATGTATCAGCTGGAAATGGTGCTGAACCCCTGCATGTACAGAATGTATCTGCTGGGAATGGTGCTAAACCCCTGCACGTACAGAATGTGCAGCTAGGAATGGTGCTGAACCCCTGCATGTACAGAATATGCAGCTGGGAATGGTGCTGAACCCCTGCATGTACAGAATGTATCTGCTGGGAATGGTGCTAAACCCCTGCACGTACAGAATGTGCAGCTAGGAATGGTGCTGAACCCCTGCATGTACAGAATATGCAGCTGGGAATGGTGCTGAACCCCTGCATGTACAGAATGTGCAGCTAGGAATGGTGCTGAACCCCTGCATGTACAGAATATGCAGCTGGGAATGGTGCTAAACCCCTGCATGTACAGAATGTATCAGCTGGGAATGGTGATGAACCTTTGCATGTACAGAATGTATCAGCTGGGAATGGTGCTGAACCCCTGCATGTACAGAATGTATCAGCCGGGAATGGTGCTGAACCCCTGCATGTACAGAATGTTTCAGCTGGGAATGGTGCTGAACCCCTGCATGTACAGAATGTATCTGCTGGGAATAGTGCTGAACCCCTGCATGTACAGAATGTATCAGCTGGGAATGGTGATGAACCCCTGCATGTACAGAATGTATCAGATGGAATGGTGCTGAACCCCTGCATGTACAGAATGTTTCAGCTGGGAATGGTGCTGAACCCCTGCATGTACAGAATGTATCAGCTGGGAATGGTGCTGAGACCCTGCATGTACAGAATGTTTCAGCTGGGAATGGTGTTGAACCCCTGCATGTACAGAATGTATCAGCTGGGAATGGTGCTGAGACCCTGCATGTACAGAATGTATCAGCTGGGAATGGTGCTGAACCCCTGCATGTACAGAATGTATCAGCTGGGAATGGTGCTGAACCCCTGCATGTACAGAATGTTTCAGCTGGGAATGGTGCTGAACCCCTGCATGTACAGAATGTATCAGCTGGGAATGGTGCTGAACCCCTGCATGTACAGAATGTATCAGCTGGGAATGGTGCTGAACCCCTGCATGTACAGAATGTATCAGCTGGGAATGGTGCTGAACCCCTGCATGTACAGAATGTATCAGAAAGCAGAAATGCAAGCAACCTCCAACCCCTAACACAACCCAAATGACACATAGCCCACAAAGTCAGTGTGCCACTCAACCACAGCCCATAAGGCATAACAACGTACCCAGCACTTTAGTCATAGGTGACTCTATAGTCAGGCACACTGATGTTCCACTCACCAGGCTAAACAAGGAGAAAGTTAATGTCAGCTGCCTGTCGGTGCCAGGATCTGCCACATAATGCACGCACTCAGGTCACTCCACAAAAAGAACAAATATGACTCTTTCATTGTCCATGTTGGTGTGAATGACCCGAGACGTACCTCCCTGGACTACATGAAAAGAGACATGAAGGAGCTCTCTGATCTTGTAGCCCAGTCAGGTATAACCCTGACCCTGATTAGCATCCTGCCATCACTCAGAATGATACCACAGTACAAGGACAAAATGACTGACTTCAACAATTGGCTAAGCTACTGATGTCATTCTAAGGGGATCCAGTATCTGTCTGTCTGGGATGACATGATTGATAGACCATGATGCTTTGCCAGAGATGGCCTGCATCTGTCGCCCTTGGGATTCTGGATACTAGCTAAGGCTCTTGCCACCCCTATAGTGCCTTTTTTAGGCAAGGTTCAAATGACAAACTCACCACTGTAACAGGTACAAGCAAGCAAAATCTGAGGGTAATACTATGCAATGCTAGAAGTCTAAACCTCAAAATGCACTCACTCGAGGCACTCTTTAAAATGGAGAACATCGACATCTGTGCAGTGACAGAGACCTGGTTCAAGGCTCCAGACAGCACCCCTGCATTACCAGGCTATAATTCATACCACACCTTTTGGCCACCTAACCTGGACTGAAACACTAAAGGCAGAGGTGTGTCCATATTCATTAAGGATATCCACACCTCCAGGCCAGTTGCTCAGCATAATGCATCCGAGATTATTCAAGTGCAACTAACTCTAGGCAAGACCGCAGTCCAAATTGTAGCTTGCTACAGATCCCCCACCATGCCCCAGGATTTCCACTGCTCATTTCTTGATACACTGGAAAATATTAGGGTACAACCTAACACCCTACTAATGGGCAATTTCAACTACCCCACCATTAACTGGGAAAACTACTCATGTACCAACTCTTTTGCTGAATGTTTTCTGGAATTCATAAATTCCAATGCCTTGGATCATCTTATCCACATCCCCACCAGGGGCAGCAATATCCTAGACCTGGTCATTACCAACATGGGCAACTGGTGTTCCACACCAGAGGTCAATTCCTCGTTGGTCAGATCCGACCACAAGCTAATCACCCTAGACATCCACATCCCGCCCCCACCCCCCATTAGGGAAACCACAGTAAAAAATTTCTCCAAAGCCAACTTCACGCTTCTTAAGTGGCAAACTTCACGACACCCATGCAGATGGACAATAGAGGTACGACTGATGAATCCTACACAAATGCACTTTATAAGCACTTACACGAGTGCGTGGATCGTGTAATCCCTAACAGAACCAAGATGCTATCTTCCAAGAATCCAAGAAAAGGAAGCCAATCTGGTGGTCCCCTGCCATAAACAAACTCTAACACAGAAGAAAGAAACTGTTGCAAAAAAGAGTAAAATCCCATGATTGGAGGAACTCCCTGGTCAGCCTCAGTAAAAAGCTGAGATGCAATTTACATTTCTTTGTATAGTTGAGATTTAATTGTAGTGTTGTAATTGAGTACTTACTCACTTTTAAATAGCCTTGCATTGTTTGTAATATGCCTGCTTCAAGTTTTTGTATCATTTGCATTTAGTGATCCACTCACTGATATGTTTTTAAGTACTGTATAGTGTCAAAAATCATAGGTGATTGTTTAACTTGCTTACTGTAATAGATTCATGGTTGCTAACTCCTATATGCATGTAGGCTTGGTGAGTGGCCTATCATGCTTAGAGTAAGAAGGGGTCAACCACGCTGATACAGGCAAAGTAAAGTGCCTGGACAAATAGGTACAGGATCTGCTGGTACGTTTGGATGTCCATACTTTTAATACAAAGAATGAAGCCAAAGGATGACTTCTGATTTTTTTTATTACAAAAGATACCCTAGGAATACTTTAATAAGGGGAAATCCGTTCTGTAATTAAAACATTTAACAAAACCAAATATTTCATCTGACATTGCAAATTTGCAGTTGTTTTGGCCTCCTTGCCTGCCTGTCACTTCTGCCTGCCTGCCTGTCACTTCTGCCTTTTTTATAGTGGTATCAGAATTTCTTGCTAAGCATTTATGCTCAGAACATTTAGCTTTCTTTAAACTAGTAGCTTTTGCTGTTCATCTGCTTAACATAAAAAGCAGTAATATCAGTGTATACTGTTTGCCTAGGAACTAAAATTGCTATCAAACAGCCATCGCAGACATTTAGTCTAAATCTCATCATTTTGTCAGGATAGCTGAGGTTTGGTTTTTAATATATGCTCTCAGTAAAAAAGAAATTAAAAAAATTGACAGGAAGAAACACTGCCGATTTGTAACCTGAGTATATTATATGCAGTACAATGGTCTATGGCTGTGTCTGGTTGTATGCCTTATTAATTATTTAAAAGACCCTCCTCCTTCCCCTCCCCTCTATTTCTGTGTAATGAATATTAATAATATGTTTAGATAGGATAGGGACACATTTCAGTGTCAGACAGGAAGAATCTGTTTCTCGGGTGGTTTATAGAAATCTAAGAAAGCACCTTAAATTATTTATGTTTTTGAGATTATATTTTTTGCTTACCCTGAGAACATTGAACACAAGGTCTATCCACTGAGCCTAGCAGTCAGTGGTGGAGTCTGAAACAGTACCAGAACCATGAAGCTGGAGGTAAGGGATGTGCATTCTCACACACACACACACACACACACACACACACACACACACACACACACACACACACACACACACACACACACACACACACATACATACCATACCTCTCAACCTCTTAGAGAAAGAAATCTGGACAAAGCCATAAATAGAAGTGAGACAAAGGCCCAAAAATAGGGACACTTTTTAAATATTGTTGTTACAAACTTAGAAAGTTGATAGAATAACAGGTTTTACATTAGCATAACTTTTCTGAAGGGTATGAAGTTTGAAACTCAAATATGTGTCATTATTTTCTAACTTCACTCTTGGACTGCGGTGGTGGTGCTGCGGTAGCATTGTTGCCTCACAGTAAGAAGTTGCCCCGTTCGATTCTCAGTTAGACCGTCTTCTGTCTGGCGACATGCGTGAATGGGCATTCCTTCATTGAAGGTTGTGCGTCAGGCCCGGCAAGTTGGCACGTAAAAATCTACTGCCAATCATTAGCAGACTGAAGTTCCGCTGTGGCGACCCCTAACCGAGAAAAACCGAAAGACACAACAAATTTTCTAACTTCACTCTTCAATGATTTGTCACTAATATGCCAGATAATCAAAATTTTAAGAAAATTGGACCAAAAATATAAGGCAAAAATCTGGACATTTTGTGAAAATCTGTACAGCTGAAAGGTATGAACAGAATATTGGTGGTGCAGGGGAACTGGTAATAGATATTATTCATGATTCTAGCCTTATAGTGGATACAGTGACAGCTTGTATCTCTGAGCTAAACAATCTATAGTGTTTGAAGCTGAAAATGAATGTTACAAATATACAGATGAAAGGGGTACTACTGCCAGCTGTTGGTGAGATACCTTTTGCCAGACTTGGGCAAATAACTCAGGTTATAGTTTTTGAGACAGAAACAAGACATGGTGAAAGCAGAAGTGCTGACTGTAGGAAATTGTAGAATGGTTTATTTCAAGTGTGTGTGGTGTGTGTGTGTGTCTTATCCAGAGGATCTGTATATGTATGCATTTCTGTCTGGTAACAATAGTAATTTTCACAGAGTCTGTGTATGTCAAGATTTCTCACTGTAGCTACCTATCACTAAGCAGAGTGTGTGTGTGTGTGTGTGTGTGTGTGTGTGTGTGTGTGTGTGTGTGTGTGTGTGTGTGTGTGTCTGTATGTATGGCATACCTTTCAACTTTTTAGTGCAAAAAATCTGGACAAAGCCAGAAATAATGGCAAGTAGAATTCCCTTTGCTAATTGCATAATAATGTTAATAAATTCTATTCTTCAATGGTCTATCTATGCAATTAGCAAAGGGAATTCTACCAACGCCCTAGCTAGACATACTCTATTAAATCTTGAGCATAAATTTCTATTTATGGTTATTGAAAAAGTACCTGACAATGAAAGAGGGGGACCTATTAGCTTGGGACTCGAAGAAAAAGAAGTTTTATGGCAATTGAAATTCAATGCTTCAGTTCCGCCAGTCTCAATGATTTAATTTCTATCAAAAGTATTCTGAAATTGAAAGCTTTACTTAGATAGGTTAAACAACTTATATTGTTTTATATATTTTATATAGTTGATTAATTTAATAATATAGTCATATGATTGTTTTACGTTTTTTGTAATTTACGTTCTATTACTTTAAAATGAGGTAAGGTAGCTTTAGGAAATGATGTCATTTTTTAAAATTATTTAAGGACTGTTTTTTTGTACATGAACTGTCTGAAGAAGTTTACACATTGTCAGTAAACGAAAGCGCTAACATACTTTTTGGTGTTTTAGCGCCGTGCTTTTCTTTTTGATTTTACATGACTTGATGGTTAAGTTAATATGAGAATCGAAGTTAAGATTATGATCTATTGTGACACCTAGAAGTTTGGTGGTAGAGTCACGGGATATTATTGTCCCATTTTTAGATGCTATATCGAAGTCTAAAGTAGAGGATTTCTGTGTAGGTGTGAATAGTATTAATTTAGTTTTTTGGGGTTAAGAAGGTGACAGTATTAATAGGACCAGTTTTCAGCTGCTGTAAATACTTTTTGGGTATTAGTCTGTAGCTCAGCTGGGGATGGTGCTGAACATATCAGTGTTGAGTCATCTGCATATTGAATGCAGGTGGTTTGTGGAAGGGACATATTTAGATCATTAATAAATACAGAGAAGAGGACTGGTCCAAGAATGGAACCTTGTGGGACTCCAATTTTAATGGGAAGCTGAGAGGATATGTGATTGTCCCAAAGAACTGCCTGCTGTCTATTTTCTAAGTAGGAATTGAACCACTGGATTGCCTGGGAGTCTAATGCCAGATATTTAAGGATGTTTAGTAAGAGTTTATGGTTAACCATAAATAGCTGGCAGATGGAAGCTGGAACCAAGATGAAACTCAGTGAAACTCGGTGAAACTCAGTAAATAGCGTAACCAACAGTTTAATACACGCTTTCGTAAAAACTTCATCAGAATACAAAAAAGACCAGAATTCAATGCATTTAAATACTCACATAATTAACAACCAATTACTCAATTAAAATCAATTAACCTGATAGTTAAAAAGGTACATTCTGTTTTTAGCTAAAAAACCAAAAGGAATTAATTTCCTTGTTCACTTGTAATTTCCTATACTTTAAAAAACATTTTATATTTATATAATCATTAAGACCTGGGAACTTGTCAGAGTTAAGTTTTATCTGCCACACAGTTTCACGCTGTTCTAAGAAATTCTTGTGGTCTCCTGCCCTGAGATCAGTGTGTGCAACTTCCAAAACTGAGAATAAAAATTTTTTGTATCCATTACAAGTTTTTGTGTGTTTATACAAAGCGTTGCTTTCATCACACGTCTTGATGCTATAAATGTGCTCTCTAATTCTAACATTTAAACTCCGAGTGGTCATACCTATGTAATATGCAGAACAGCCAGAACATTGACCAATGTAAACCACCCCCTTAGTTTTGCAATCAACATAACATGGTACTTTAAATGTCCTATCAAAGTTGTCTATCTTAATATAAGGTCCCTCAGAAATGAATCGGCACATGTTGCAGCTGTGGCAAGCATGCATACCAATCCTATTGATGTTGATGGTAGGTGGCACTGAGGTAGTGTTTTCCAAAATTCCCTTTAAATTATACTTATTCCTAAAAACAAATTTAGGACCACCCCCTAGTGTCCGTCTGATGTCCTCATTGCCATTGATGATCTTCCAGTTGTCAATAACAATCTGCCTGATCAAGGATCCATCAGAACTGGTATCAAAGGAACACAAGCTGTCAACATTGTAACCATTCCCTTGATCATGCTGTTGATGGCCACTGTCAAAAGAACTTGGAAAATCTATTATAGATCTAAACATGCTGTCACGTTTGCTGAGAATCTCTTCACTAACCAAAGTTAACCCCTGTATGTCATACCCTCTATGTATGAATAAAAACAAAACTGTGTGGAATTCTTCTATCAAATCACCCCATTTGGATGTCATCCTACTCACTCGTATAAACTGCCCTCGGGGGATGTTCCTGATGGTATGCTTAGGATGATTACTGGAATGATGCAAATACCCATTGGTGAAGGTCTCTTTGCGGTAAACCTTGCTGTGAATACGCTGTTCATCTACATCCCAATATAAACATACATCCAAAAAATTCACCATAGTACCAATGTTTCCCAAGGTGAATTTTACATAGCTGGAAATGGAATTCATTACATGGAAAAACTCATTAACTACAATGGAATTGCCTTCAATAATGAAAAATAAATCATCAATGTAACGACAAAAAAATTGGATGTTGAATTGACGTTTCAAAATGGGTAATGCTTCACACTCCCAAAGGGCCATGACTGTGTTTGCAAAAGCGGGAGCTGCCGGAGATCCCATCGCTACCCCCTTCTTTTGTCTGTAGTAGCTGTTACCAAAAAGAAAAATGTTCTCTAAAACTAATTCTAAAAACAATCTAATGGTTGAAATGGCCCCAGCAGTGAACCTACCACCTATTCTTGCTAAATATTCACAAACTGCATCAATCCCTTCTAAATGGGGAATGCAAGTATATAAAGAAATAACATCAACTGTGAAAATCACATGCTTAGAAGGATCAAAAATGTGCTCCTGTAAAAAGGCACCAATTTTACTCAGAAAGTGCCAAGAATCTTTCACATAAGATGGTTCACTCAAAAGAGTGGGACCTAAAATTAAATCAATCACTAAGGAAATACCTTCAGTGATAGAATGTGGGCATGAAACTATCGGCCTAAGGGGTGGATTGTTTACATTTTTGTGGGTTTTTGGAATTCCAAAAATCACCCCTATGCGTGGCTCTGTCACTACGCAAAAATCATACACCTCACTTGTAATGTCCCCTGTCATAAACAGACTATATAACTCAGAGTGTATCAAACGCACTCTACGTTTATAATCAAAAAGAGTAATACTTTCGTATTCCTCTGAGTTGTTAATAATTTCTAACATTTTTGTCTGATAAATATTCTGGTCCATAATCACAATGTTGCTACCTTTGTCACTTTTCATGAACCTGAAGCGATGACATAAAGACTTCAGATTCATGAGGGCAACCCTTTCAACCGTGGATAAATTATCTACAACATGCCTCTTTGCACTCAAAGCTTTGTTTACATCAGCAATGCATTGTTCCTCAAATACTTTAATAGTATTGTGCAAACGTGGAGTAAAGGTAGAAGGTTTCACCAAAGACTTTTGAGGTTGTCCCTTATTGGCCAAAAAATGCAAAGTGTATTTAACATTCAGTTTTCTACAAAACTTCTTGATATCAATAATAGTGTTGGTCAAATTAGCCCTGAATGTGGGAATGAAATTCAAACCATACTTCAAAACATTAAGTTCATTTTCAGAAAAACAATGCTCTGTCAGATTAATTATATTGAACTGATCAAAATTCCTTTCTAGGTTTCGTCCGTTGAAGAACTGGACCCCAAAAAGGTCCGGCTGCGGGTCAGGACAGTGTTCCTTTGATGTTGACCTCCCTTTTTGTTTAAAAAAGTAGAATTAGAATTAGAACCAGAATTGGTATTGCCCACTGCATTGTTACTAACTTTGACTTTGGGTCGAACTGACCCTTCAACATGGGCAAATTGTCCATCAGTTTCAATGTCAGTGCCCTCATTACCAATAATGACATCGTCGGTAAAAAAATTCTTAGCATTATGGGAGTCAACCCCTGACTCCTTGGTCAGCCGTCTGTCAGAGTCATTGTCAATTAATTTATTTTCCGTATGCATAGACCTGTATCCCACACCGTTACTGTTGACCCCTACTGGATCAGATGCTTCGTAAACAAGTGTGGAACGCCCAAAAGTATGAGAAGCCTGTTGCTTCGAGGTGAAGCGACTGTTCGTTTCACCTCTTGAACCCCTTAAAAACTCTTTGTTGGCAAAATTATCGTAAGCTGTACCACTGTCATAAGCGATAGTATCACGGGTTATCTTGACCCGTTTACGGTTGATAACCTCCGCTGTATGTTGTTCCAACTCCTTGTGCAATACAGTGAAAAGTTCTCCAACCTTACTGTCACCCACCAACTCCTTTAACTCATTTTCTAACTGAATTATTTCGACTTTTAAATCAGCCATTTTGGTGACATTATTATCAATTAACAAATTCAAAAAATTCATGCCCACAGTGTTGAAAAAAACACTCAAAGTTTTGAAAAAGGGCGACTTTTTAGTAACTCCGTTAGGGCATTTGAAAAATCTCAGGCCCTTGGGGACAATGCCCAAATCAACACAATGTTTGAAATAGCTATTTTCAATATCCAAAGAACGATGTCTTTTTAACAAATTTACAAGCAGATGTCGTTTGTTGCTAACGTCAATATGGTTAAACCCACGTTTATGATTACCTTGTTTGCCGAACGGATTCTGAATTCCGTTGAGAAAACCCTCAATGGTTTTTGTTCCTGCATGGAGGTCCAAGGAAGACTTTTCTCATGGTCGAGACGCCACAGCACGGCAATAATCCCTTTCACGACGGTCTTCTGTCTCCACCACTGTGTTCAATTCAAGAAATGAAGCGTTCGGACTCAGTTGTCTTTCAATACGTGGTTTAGTCATCGGAGAACGTTCTTTCTCATTGGACCTCTGCATTAAAACCTTCAATGAACTCTTTATATCTAGTAAAGTGGCCATGAATAGCTCACTCAAAGTGTTAGTTGCGGAGTTCGGTATGTCATGCACAGTCAAATCCAAAAGTTCATCATCCCTCACATCAGCCATGGCGAAAAAAAACCAAGAAAAAAAAGAACGCCAATAGGACAAATAACACAAATAGCTGGCAGATGGAAGCTGGAACCAAGATGAAACTCAGTGAAACTCGGTGAAACTCAGTAAATAGCGTAACCAACAGATTAACTTCACTCTTGGACTGCGGTGGTGGTGCTGCGGTAGCATTGTTGCCTCACAGTAAGAAGTTGCCCCGTTCGATTCTCAGTTAGACCGTCTTCTGTGTGGCGACATGCGTGAATGGGCATTCCTTCATTGAAGGTTGTGCGTCAGGCCCGGCAAGTTGGCACGTAAAAATCTACTGCCAATCATTAGCAGACTGGAGTTCCGCTGTGGCGACCCCTAACCGAGAAAAACCGAAAGACACAACAAATTTTCTAACTTCACTCTTCAATGATTTGTCACTAATATGCCAGATAATCAAAATTTTAAGAAAATTGGACCAAAAATATAAGGCAAAAATCTGGACATTTTGTGAAAATCTGTACAGCTGAAAGGTATGAACAGAATATTGGTGGTGCAGGGGAACTGGTAATAGATATTATTCATGATTCTAGCCTTATAGTGGATACAGTGACAGCTTGTATCTCTGAGCTAAACAATCTATAGTGTTTGAAGCTGAAAATGAATGTTACAAATATACAGATGAAAGGGGTACTACTGCCAGCTGTTGGTGAGATACCTTTTGCCAGACTTGGGCAAATAACTCAGGTTATAGTTTTTGAGACAGAAACAAGACATGGTGAAAGCAGAAGTGCTGACTGTAGGAAATTGTAGAATGGTTTATTTCAAGTGTGTGTGGTGTGTGTGTGTGTCTTATCCAGAGGATCTGTATATGTATGCATTTCTGTCTGGTAACAATAGTAATTTTCACAGAGTCTGTGTATGTCAAGATTTCTCACTGTAGCTACCTATCACTAAGCAGAGTGTGTGTGTGTGTGTGTGTGTGTGTGTGTGTGTGTGTGTGTGTGTGTGTGTGTGTGTGTGTGTGTGTGTGTGTGTGTGTGTGTGTGTGTCTGTATGTATGGCATACCTTTCAACTTTTTAGTGCAAAAAATCTGGACAAAGCCAGAAATAATGGCAAGTAGAATTCCCTTTGCTAATTGCATAATAATGTTAATAAATTCTATTCTTCAATGGTCTATCTATGCAATTAGCAAAGGGAATTCTACCAACGCCCTAGCTAGACATACTCTATTAAATCTTGAGCATAAATTTCTATTTATGGTTATTGAAAAAGTACCTGACAATGAAAGAGGGGGACCTATTAGCTTGGGACTCGAAGAAAAAGAAGTTTTATGGCAATTGAAATTCAATGCTTCAGTTCCGCCAGGTCTCAATGATTTAATTTCTATCAAAAGTATTCTGAAATTGAAAGCTTTACTTAGATAGGTTAAACAACTTATATTGTTTTATATATTTTATATAGTTTATTAATTTAATAATATAGTCATATGATTGTTTTACGTTTTTTCTAATTTACGTTCTATTACTTTAAAATGAGGTAAGGCAGCTTTAGGAAATGATGTCATTTTTTACAATTATTTAAGGACTGTTTTTTTGTACATGAATTGTCTGAAGAAGTTTACACATTGTCAGTAAACGAAAGCGCTAACATACTTTTTGATGTTTTAGCGTCGTGCTTTTCTTTTTGATTTTACATGACTTGATGGTTAAGTTAATATGAGAATCGAAGTTAAGATTATGATCTATTGTGACACCTAGAAGTTTGGTGGTAGAGTCACGGGATATTATTGTCCCATTTTTAGATGCTATATCGAAGTCTAAAGTAGAGGATTTCTGTGTAGGTGTGAATAGTATTAATTTAGTTTTTTGGGGTTAAGAAGGTGACAGTATTAATAGGACCAGTTTTCAGCTGCTGTAAATACTTTTTGGGTATTAGTCTGTAGCTCAGCTGGGGATGGTGCTGAACATATCAGTGTTGAGTCATCTGCATATTGAATGCAGGTGGTTTGTGGAAGGGACATATTTAGATCATTAATAAATACAGAGAAGAGGACTGGTCCAAGAATGGAACCTTGTGGGACTCCAATTTTAATGGGAAGCTGAGAGGATATGTGATTGTCCCAAAGAACTGCCTGCTGTCTATTTTCTAAGTAGGAATTGAACCACTGGATTGCCTGGGAGTCTAATGCCAGATATTTAAGGATGTTTAGTAAGAGTTTATGGTTAACCATACCAAAGGCCTTGGAGAGGTCTAAGAAGAGAGCTGAGGACAGCACGTTGTTATTATGATTTTTATTAATGTGGTCTGTGAATGATAAGAGTGTAGTAGTTGTGCTGTGATACGGTCTAAAACTGTGTTGGCAGTCCGCTAGGAGATTGTTTTGGAGAAGATGATCGAGCATTTGCCGATGAATGCATCTTTCCATGAGTTTAGCTAATGGAGAAAGTAGGGCTATGGAACAGAAGTTAGAGAGTTCATTAGAGTTACCCTCATTATGTAGAGGAATAATATGAGAGACTTTCCAGAGGGATGGGATAAAGCCTTCAGTTATGGTTCATTTTATTAAAATGGAGACAGGCTAGGCAAGTACTCCAACTGCAATTTGCAGATACTCAGCTGGGAGGAGGTCAGCTGAGGGTGTACATGGTTTACGTTTCATAAGTAGGGTGTGGATGAGACATGTTGAGACTGGCTGCAATTTGAAAGTGGGGGGTTTATTGGTCAGGGAGTAAAGTTCCTGGGTGGCAGCAGGTGACAAGGCTTGGCTAGGGATGTGACAGTGTCAGAAAAGAATTTGTTGAAAGTGTCAGCAATCTGGTTGGGTGTACTCTGAGTGAGGTTGGAAGGAGTACGTGTTTTAGAATTTCCTGGATGTAGTAATTTGTTGATACCTGACCAGAAGTTCTAAGGGTTTTGGTGTTGAGCATGTTGGAATTTCAAGTAATAATTTTTCTTGTCTAGGAGTATTAATTTCTTTGTTTAATTTGTAAGCTGCTTAAAGGTTTGGTGGTCAAACATGTTTTTAGTGATACACCATTTAGTCCATGTTCTATTTCTCTGTATCATTTTTTTGCTTGGTCTCTTGGGTTAGCCATGGAGCAGGTTTTGCTCTGGTTTTAATAGACCGAGTGGGGGCATGGTGGCTAAGAATTTGCAGGAATTTATTGTTGAAGTAGGAAACTGCCTCCTCAAGAGGTAAGTATTTTAGGGGAGACCAACTGCAAGCTTTGAGCTCTATTTGGAAGTTTGTTTGGTTGAAACATTTCTTATTCCTGCTTGTTCTGAAAATTGTATGGTTGGGGATATGGGTTTTTTTTGTCTGGTAATATAAGTGGGTAAGTGGTCGCTGATATCATCAGGTAGAAAGCCAGTGGTATAAGCCGGGGGATTACTATTGACTAAAATCCAATTGAGGGTGCTCTGTTTGAAGCTGGATTTATTAATTCTAGTAGGGGAGGTAATGGTTTGATTGAAGCCATAAAGGTTTATGTGAGAGGTTGGTTTGGGAGAAATGCAGCAATTCCAATCAATATTAAAGTCTGCTTGGAAGTGGAGAGCCAGCTCAGTATATTTTCAAGGATGTTAATATTATTGCCTGGGGGGATATAACAGCAGAGTATGTAAATGGATTTTTTTGTATTAAACTGTAGCTTGGTGATTAAGATTTCAGTATTACTTGGTGAGGGTGGTTTGGTATCTAGTTGGGTAACCAGTAATTCAGTTTTGTAGAGTATTGGTTCAAAGGTTCATAGGTAGGTACTAGGCTATTGGCTCTGGGGCCTATACAAGCCCAGCCAAAATGGTACCCTGGCTTTTGCCACCCAAGAAAATTATTTTCCTGTGCCACTGTCGAGCCACACAGGTGATCCCCTGGGTGAATTTCCTATTTCCCATCCAATCATCAAGATTTTTCTTGAAGAGTGCTAATGAGGAGCTTTGTTTGATATAGATAGGTAGTTTATTCCAGAGTATGGGAAGTCTCTGGGATGGGAATCTATCCCTCCGGCATGTTCTGTTTATTGTGGTGACAAGGTTTAGGTCCCTAGAAGGTGTAGCTCGGAGGGATTGGGATTTCTTTAAGAGGAGCATGTCCAACAGCTCTGGGTTTGACATAGCTTTGTATGTTAGGCAGAGATCACCTCTGAGTAGGAGATATGCGATGGAGTGAAGCTGGAGTTTTTTGAGACGGCCTGCGTAGGGCATCTGTTTGAGGCCAGTAATCCTCTTTGTGAGGTATTTCTGTGGCCTTTCCAGTTGTTGTATATGTCTTGTGAGGCAAATACCAAAAGGGGCATTGTACTCTATAATGGGTCTAATGAGTGATGAGTAGAGGGGAACACTGACCTCTTTTTTCTGGATGAGAAACCTTTTGTGATGAGGTGTGCCACATAGAAGGATTTCTTGACTACTGTGGCAATGTGATTATCAAAGGAGAGACTACTGTCCAGCTGTGTCCCAAGGTCTCTTATCACACTTTCGATGTTAAGTATACTACCACCTATGTTGTAGTTCATGGGTACAAAGTTTTTACTAAAGGGGATGACAATGCACTTTTTGGCATTGAGCTTGAGGTCATGGCTTTGACACCAGGCATATGTCTCAGTGAGGCCCTTTTGTAGGATGTCCACATCATTAGGAGTTTCGATTATGGCTCCAAGTTTGCAGTCATCTGCGAATTTAGTTAGCCAAAGACCTTCTATGTTAGCCTGTACTTCAGAGAAGTAGATACCGAACAGGAGATGACCTAGGATTGAACCCTGTGGTACTCCAATTGTCACTGGTCTGAAGTCGGATTTGGAGTCTGCTACTTTCACAGTGTGGGTTCTGTCAGTGAGCCAGTTGGCAGCCCATCTTGTGACATAGGGATTTATACCTAGTTTAGTGAGCTTATCTATAATTCCAGAGTGGGGGATGGTATTGAATGCCTTGGCGAGATCTGGATAGGCTGTGTGAACCACCCAACCCCTGTCTACAGCCTTGGTGACTAATATTGCTATGCCACCACCCTTTTTGATTAGACGGTCGTCTGAGGATGTTACCCCAGGTGGGATTATATCATTATCCTCAGTTCTTTTTTTCATACTCACTGACAGCAGTTAGCAAATGTAAGGGAGATGGCAGGTCCTTGTAATTGCTGCAGGTACTGCAGTTATTTTAGTTAACTCAATCATTTTTTATTTGCTTTGTTTTTTTCCCCCACATTTTCTAAGCACTGTTTTTCAAGAGTCATACTTGGAGGGAGGATGAGAAATGGTGTGTCTTTGTATCTTTCATGAGTTCAGTTTTATTACTTTCATCTTGATGAGTATCTGTGGAGGTTTAGACATGTTTCATGAGATTAATTAACATGGTAGCCATTTATTCTCTTTCCTGTCCTTGCTTTTTACGAATTTAATATGGTGATATGAAGCCCCAGGCTTCTTTTTCTCAGTTTATTCTCATTCATTAATATACCCTGTTGGAGAATGTTTGTTTTACAAGTGTTTTGGCTAATATTCTGCTCACTTTCTTATATAAATAATTTTCTTTTTTTCAAGAATGCATAATGACAATGCATCCCTGCAAAATAAAAAAAACAAATCTCTATAAGTATTTTCACAGTCCAAGGCTGAATTCTTTCTGGATTTTTTATTTTGTGGCTCTTCAGTTACTAGCACTGTATGTTCAATCTACAAACAGCCACTGTCTTAGGAATTAGATCTTGCATTTTGGAATATAAAATAGTGCAGCAAAGAGCACCAGTTCCTAAAATAATGTAGCATTATTAAACAGAAAAGGAAGAACTATTTTGTATTTATTCTTCATTGACCAGGTTAGTCACACTGGGAAATGTGGCCAGGGCATCAGGTAACTTACCCTACTATGTTTGATAGGTATGGTGGGATCCTTTACATCCACCAACTCAAGCAGATGGAACCTTTGTTTAACATCTCATCCAAAGGATGACACACTCAGGAGGCAGCACCCCCCTTATGTTACACTGCAATGTCAGCAATCCATCTAGCTGAGTGTGGGAATAGAACTCACAGCCTTCTTTACCAAAGATGAGTGTCCTACCTGTTGAAACTCTGACACTGCTAAGGGTAAATACTGGTGCAGACTAGTCTTGTGTGTACTGATGAAGCAAAAGAAAATATATACAAGACCTTCTGCGTTAGCTCCCCAAAAAGGAAAAAAAAACACAGCCTCTCATACCAATTTTAATGCAGTCCATAGGTGCATGTGACCACTTTCCTTCTTTCTGGACCCCTAGTAGAAGTTATACAGGCTTCTTCAGGATATTCTGAAATACCTTCTTCTCTTCAACAATACATTTCCCAGACATCTCCTGCATCAAGAGGTCAAGTTCTTTGAAGAGCAGAGCTATAACCCTCCCTTTATACATAATATTGAAAGAATAATTGCACATTAACAGCAGTTCCTATGGGCATTCTCTTTCATTAATGAAAAATATAGCTGTCCATCTTAAAGAGACAATACAATTTACACTATTTAGAGCAATTTTGTATTTTTTGCAGATGTCACTTACATTATTTCACTTGTTTTATGTTTGACACAATGTAGGCCAAGAATTCACCTCATGTCAAGTTAGATTGGAGAACTCCATGGACTTACTCCATGTCCAGGTTACATTGGGTAAGACCCCCATTCAAGTCCTAGCCAGTTATAGATCCTCCTCCATGGGTCATGATATCCACAAAGCCTACATAACCAAACTGAAGACACTGGTTATGGGGGATTTCAGTTATCCCACCATCAACTGGGAAACTAGCCCGAAGTCGCTAGCACAAAAGTTCCTTGACTTTGTGAATTCAAATGCCATGGAGCAAATTGTCCATACCATGATAAGAGGAACAGACATTCTAGATCTGGTCCTCACCAACATGTCAAACAGGTGCACTGCTATAACTGATGGACCCTCATTAGTTAAAACAAACCACAAATCAGTCACTTTTGAACTGACACTAACACCAGAACTCACAAAGGGTGAAATCAGACTAAAAAACTTCACCAAGGCAAACTATACCCTCTTAGGTGAAGGTATAAATGCATTCCAAGCCGTACCCCAAGCTGAAAGAAATAACTACAGCAAGACGTACACTACAGCCCTGTACAATCACTTGCATAAATGTATAAACTTGGCTGTACCAGATAGAATCAAAGCCCGAGCCTGAAGTCAAATCAAGCTGCCATGGTTGACTTCCAGCATCAATGAAATCTACAATAAATGCTAATGTTGCTGTCCAAGAAAACAAAGACAAGGAGCCAACAATGGAAAAGCACCCTCCTAAGCCTTAACAGCAAATAAGACAACTTGTCAATTCATTCAAGAGCTCCTTTCAGATAAACCTAGCAGGTACTGCCAAGGATAACCATAAAGCTTTTTACAGCTACGTACGTAACCTAAAGGGTAAGACCAAAGCATGTGCAGAACTGGTGGCCAGTGGTATCACAAATACTGACCCCACAGAGATAGCAAACCTGATAGTGGATAGGTTTGGTGAACATTTCACTCCCTTATCCCCTTGCAACAAGCCCTCCCCCACCCCACTCCTTAGATATTTGAAGAGCAGGTCCTCAAAGCCCTGTCCAGTGCAAAGAACATGGACTCTATGGGACCAGATGACATCCCAGGCTGCCTTCTAAACAGGCTAAAATATTAACGAGCATCACCACTAAGTACCTTTTTCAGTCATAGCCTAACCACAGGGTTTGTTCCTGCTGAATGGAGAACTGCTACAGTTATTTCCCTCCACAAAAGTGG